>NC_056726.1:1716912517-1717212517 GCF_019279795.1 Protopterus annectens
TCTCTGCAGGATATGTACCCATAGAATGTTGCACAGCAATGTTCTTCCCACTCCACAGGGGTGGGGCCACAAAAGACCCTTGGCATTCATGCTCTATGAGCCTGACGAGTCTGATCTGCAAGGCAATGGAGCCAATCATAATGGAAGTCAGCAATCAAGACATTGGGAACCTTCACACAGTTGAGCACACCTAGTTTGGCTTCATCAAATGCAGATCACGTCTCCTGAACTGGGTGGATTTCTTTGAGACAGTTACCCAGGCTACAGATGATTGAATGAGCTCCACACAGCCTACCTATACCTCGCTAGGCTAAGGCCTTTGACACCATTCCCCAGTCTGGCATAAATCCATGCATCACAAGATAGATTGCAAACTGGATCACAGATAGATCCCACAAATTAAGAGTTGCTGGCTACATGTCAGACTCTAAACTGGTAACAAATGGTGTCCCCGAGGGTTCAGTCCTGGGGCCTCTCCTGTTTGGTATAGACTTCTCAAAAGTACATGCCAACACAGGAGGGTTGTGGTTGACTACGTTTGCTGGGAACTGTAAAGTGTTTGCCATAATAGATTCCCCGGATGACACAAATATTCTCCAGAAGGGACTCTATGAGACAGATGTGTGGTGTTGGAATCATGGCCTCAAGCTCAATGTGAAAGAATGCATAGTAATCCCCTTTGGGGAAAACAAAGTACCCACAAACTACCACATAGGTGTTACCCCCTAAAAACTGACAAGATAATAAGGGATCTGGGGACACAAGTAGATAGTCATCTTTCCTTTGACAACCATTTGCCAAAGTGATTAGGAAATCCTATGTGGCCTACCTAATCAACAAAGGGGTTGCATCAGGATCAAAATAGGTAGTGGTGGCCCTCTACTCTTAAGTCATCAGACCCATCATTGAGTACAATGCACCATTTTGGATGTACTCGACTAAGCCTATCCAGCAGCTGGGGAGACCACAGAGGTACCTCACCAAGAGGATTACTGGCCTCAAACAGTTGTGTTATGCAACACAACTGGTAAAACTAAATGTGTTCTCCGTTGCATACTGCCTTCTCAGAGGCACACTCTGCCTAACATACAGAGCCATGTCCAACACATAACTGTTGAACATGCTTCATCTAAGGATAACAAAATTGAGTCGCACTACACACTCCAGGGATATGAACCTCATCACAACAATGAATACAACATGCTGGTGGGATAGAGTACCATCCCAGACACTTGCCGTACTGTGGAACAGAGTCCCAATGTACATCAGACAGAGCCCCTCACTGACATTCTTCAATAGAAACCTTGATGAGTGGATGGGAAAGAGACAATTCACGCCAGGCATCACATCAGCAGCCCCACTAGAAAGGGGCATAGGGTACTAACTATTAGAACTAGGGCTTAGGAGACTAACCAATGGGGTGGTGAAAGCTTCACAACTTGCCTAGGCTAATATGCCTTCATGAAGATAATCTACTACATACCTATGAACCTATGTGACAGGTTCATGTCTACAGATAGTAGATGTGTACTTCATTGTACAGTAATGTTGTACAGCAGGCACATGCACCACATACACTGTAATGCTTACAGATACTGGTGTCTATTTTGTACAGTGGGTGAGATATGCACCTCATGTCTTTTGTGCCATTGGGATGTGTGCTGGGTGGGACAGTCCTGGATGGCTCCCTGTCATGGTCATCCTCTTACACACATCTCTGCCCATCCATCTTTGGCTTATTAACCTGTGTTCCACTTACATATATATATATATATAGGTATATAGGTAGGTAATAGGCTATCTGCCTGAAGGCATATATTAGTATGGCCAGAGTGTGCAGCTATCACCACACATGGGGTTAGTTCCCTATGCCTCTGTGTAGTAGAGCTGATGAAGTGATCCATGGTGTGACAGTTCAGCTTCACATACACTCATCAAGGCTCCTCTGGAAGAGTGTCAGTGAGGGACTCAGCTTAATGTAGGTTGGGAGCCTGTTCCAAAGCAAGGGAAGTCTGTGAGTTAGTAATGTATCCCTCCAACATGTTCTATTTATTGTTATGATGATTATATCTCTAGAGCATGTGGCACAGTCAGCTTGGGTTTACTTCAGATAGAGCATGTACATCAGTTCTGCATTGGACGTGGACCTGTCTGTTGGGCAAAGATTGCCTAGTAGACAGTATGCAACAGAGTACAGATTATGTTACTTCAGTCTTGTTGCATGGGGAAACTGTTTGAGGCCAGTGATCCTCTTGTTGAGGTACTTCAGTGGTCTTTCCAGCTGCTGAAGGTGGCTAGTCAGATTCATCGCAATGTGCCGTAGTAGTCTCTGATGGGTCCGATGACTGATGAGTAGAGGGAACCTCATTTGACTTACATGCAAAGACTTTGGCAATTTGTGGGAACACATAGCATGATTTTCTAACCACTTTGTGATTGTGTTTCTTGAAGTAGAGATGACTATCCACATGTCCATAGATCCCTTATCATTACCTCTATATTTAGGGTGTTGGCACCTATGTGGTATTTGTATGACTGTAGCTCGAGGCCATAATTTTGTCACCACATCTGTCTGACTGAGACCCTTTTTAAGGATGTCTCTGTTGTCCCAAACATCGATTATGACAACCTTTTTGCAGTCATCCACAAACTTTGATAACCATAGCCCTCATGTGTTTGACTGTATTTCTGAAAAGTATACACCAGACAGGAGGGGTCCCAGGACTGAGCCATGGGGGACAGCAGTTGTTACCAGCTTACAGTCCAACAGGGAGACCACAATTCTTACCTTGTGGGATCTATCTGTGCCCCAGCTGGCAATCCATCAGATGACACGTTTTTATGCACATGCGTGTGGGATGTTGGAAAAGGGCTTTTCAAGGTCTATGTAGGTCATGTGGAGCTCATTTCATTGATGTATGTCCTGGGTAACTGCCTTGAAAACTGTCTAGCAGGTTTAGGGACCATGATCTGCCCCTGACCAAACCAAAATGGGTAGGGTTGGGTGTTTGTGGACTCCATGGCCTTGCAGCTCAGGCTTATTAGGCTTATAAGACAATAGTTCCCATGGTCTGTTGTGGACCAACACTTGTGGAGTGTGCCAAACGTTGCTGTAACCCAGTCAATAGTTTCATATCCTGTACAGAGGGTGAGTCTCAACAGACTGTTCAAGTGCAGGGTCTGTTTGTTTTGGAGTTCACATATGACAAAGCCAGGGACACCATGTCATCTCATAGACACCGTGTTTTTAGGTTTGGATAGAGCTGTTTAACCATTGTATATGTGATTTCTGGCTTTTCACAATCTACAGGTATGGTAATGCACCCTTTTGTCAGTGAGAGGGGGGTAAATATGTATGAACCTGTCTGACCAGATGTTGGCAATGTCAGTCATGTACATGTATTCATTTACACTTTGCACTGACTCAGAACATATATGAGTTTACATTGATATTTATGACATAGCTAAAGAAAGCTTCATGGTTCTCTATGGACTCTTTGGCAATATTTTTGCCAGAACATGGCTTGGATAATGTTAGGAGTGCTCATTGTTTCTTGATGATACTGATTGGAGATTTATTGATTTGTTTTGGATTTTCACTTTCTTTGAACAACTTAAGTACTTGTATTACATAGTTTGATTATGACAGGGGTCCAATATATCATATGGGTCTGTTTTCATATCACTGTGTGTGCAAGGCAAAATTGGTGAATAGTGAAATGTGTCTGGAGTAAGAATTGCAACTGCTAGATATGTGTGGCCCACTGCTGTACTCTGACATGGCCTATGTGTGTGAGCATGCCCAGTATGAACTTTCAGTATGTTGTTGACTGACATTTGCTTCGTTTGTTTAAGTGTGTGACCATGCCCACTATGGGCATATATATACTATATATGTGTGTGAAAATTCAAGTTGGTTTTTACTTCAGGGCTTACGTTTGTGTTGTACATCGACAGGAAGCACGCTGTGCCTTCAGGACTTCCATGAGTCAATTTGCATAGACTTATTAACATTTCTACATACGGGGGGACAGCTATTATTTGTACATTTATACCAGGGGGGGGCACACCTGATTGTTACTGTGGGTGTATATAGGATGAGGGGTACACCTGACACATACACATTTGCTAGGCCTGCACTGCTATGTCAGGTACTCCATTTCAGTCTGTACTGTTGCCTATCATACTGGCTTGAGGCATACCACAGTACTACAGATCTTAGCTTCCAATTACATGCATATTAGTTTGTGACTTCATAGCCTACTCAACCCACATCACACTGCCTGGCCTGCTATTATCTGTCTGCATAGGCCTGGGGGGAGGTTACTCATATGCCTCTTCAGAGGGCATGATACAGCATTTGTTTGTGTTTTCGTTTATCTACAATTGTCCTGCTGGCTGTGACTGTTAGGTATGTGACCCCCCCCCCAACTGGTATGTGTGAGTGACTTAAGTTGTGCTTATACCAGTGAAATTCTGTCATGGCTTAGTGGTTCAGTACTGTGACTATAGTGCACAGTATCCTGAGTTCGAGCCCTGTCACTGCTTTTTATTTTCCTGCTTGGCAGACCTGACTGGTTAAGGAACAGTAAAGCAGGTGTGAGCGTGTTTACCTGACTTTGCTCGACTTTGCCTGACTTTGCCCAACATTGCCCAACATTGCCCAATGTTGCCTGACATTGCCTGATGTTGCCTGATGTTGCGCTGGTTAGCAAGGTGGGCAGCTACGAGCAATTGGATTTAAATATGCTCAATACTGGTAAAATGTGCTTAAGCAGTGCTTTATATTGCTTAAAATAGGGCACTCATGCCTCAGGTGGTGCTGCAGGGCTGCCTATGTCAGATGCACATAGTACACTCCCTATACATGTTTGAAAACAGGTAGAGTCAAGTTAGGCATCCCTTTTATCAGAGAGTGGTGTCATTTCCAGGGTTCCTACTGAATCAGTGTATGTGCTATGCGTTGCCTCTTTGCCAAGGCTGGGACATACTGGGCATGCCTCCTTCTGCCTACTGGGGCAGGCTCAGGTTGTTCCTCCTCTGAGTCATGCTGTGCCTGTGCAGGCCTTGGCAATGGTGGGGGGCTGTTTGGCCCTGCCCCATGCTGTTCCTGCTTCAGCTGTTTCCACAGGATCATATTATGTAGCATGGCACATACCATAACAATTTGGGTACATGTAGTTGGTGAGTACTGCAAGGCTCCACCAGATGTGTCCAGGCACCAGATCCGTGACTTGAGCATCCCAAACACACGCTCAATTATATTTCTTGTTTGTGCGTATGCCTCATTATGGAGTTCTTGTTCAGGTGTGTGTGCATTTCTGATGAGTGTCATCAACCACGGCTCCAGTGCATATCCAGCATCCCCCACTAGGTGACCATTAGGGATGTCCCCATTGGCAAATCTCTGGTACAGCTGCGTCAGATGCCAGATGTGGGAATCGTGATAGTTTCCAGGGCAGCCAGCACATACATTCATTATTATGCCCTGGGCATCACACACAACCTGGCAGTTGATGGAGGGGAAGCCCTTGCGGTTGATGTAGGCCGTACGCTGCTCACCAGGTGATGCTTTAATGCGTATGTGCGTGCAGTCTATCACAACCACTACCTCAGGGTATTCTGCTATTTGGTGGAAAAGACACATATTGGTGGCCAATGCCTCACGGGAATTGGGGAAATATACGTGGTCACCAACATGTGCTGACATGGCATCCAGGAACTGGTGGAGTACCCTGGATGCTGATAACTGTGAAATCCCCATCATATCACCAGTTGGTCTTTGGAAGGTACCTGTAGCTAGTATTCTTAGGCCAACACATACCTTGGTATCCACTGGAATGGGTTCCCCTCTGTTGGTTCTGTGTGTGAGGCATGGCCGGCACAGCTCAACAATTTGCTGTAGGAGGTCTCTGTCCAACCTATAGTGCTCCACTATCTCCAGCTCATGTAGCCCCTGGTAGGTTGCCCTGGGTCTGTACATTCTTCTCCGTCTCCTCACTGTGGGTTGCTCAGCAGCATTCACAACATCACCATCCTCAGCACCTTGCACATGTTGGTTTATGATAGCAAGAGCAGCCCCTAAGATTTTGTCTGACTTAAGCTTTTTAAGCTTTCCCTCTTTGTATACTGCAGTGTTGCAGAGGTCTTGGAAAAAAATGGGGGAATGCTGCTTGCAGAGTTTAAAGTGCTGGGCTGGGCTAGTCTGCTGCCTGTGTAATTGGCTGATTCTCATATATTTCACCTGGCAGCTCTGCTAGTTCTCCTTGGTTAACTTCCTACTACTTCTTTTCCTTCCTTTTGCCTTTCTGTTTCCGCCCGGTTTGAAGAGCCGCTCAAACAAGCGCAAATGCGCGCACATGTGCGCACACGCTGTGTGCATGTTTGCAAGGAGTTTCCTATCTTTTAACAGTATGCACCTTTGCTTTGAGGTTTTCAAATAGGACAACTGTACGCATGCCTCTTGCAATCCTGAGCAACTCAAAGCAAACATAAGCCACTGTGCTCCAATTAGCTTACAGCCAGTCTGACACACCCCCCATGATGTCACCTATATTCTACTCTACTACTCACCTACTCCTACTCTTACACTCTAGGGACATGGCTCACATTCTGGGGAAAATTGGGATTCACTATCCTTATCCTAATTTGCATAGGATTGTCTACAAATGCATGGTTACATCTCTCACACTGAGCTTCCCCCCTTAGCAACCACTACTCAGTGGCCATGTTGTCTTCAGCCTGCCATTCACCTGCATGGCAGAATAAGATTTTTAGTGAAAATGCCTATTTTTGGCTTCTTTTTAATTATTTTCTTGTTTTTATAAGCGCCGCACATTTGCGCGGTGCTGCGCTATGCTTAAACATCGGAGATCGGGGAATAAAATGTTAAATTTTTATATTTTTAAACATTTATAAATGCCAATGGCCTTATATTTGGCCATTGGCATGCTTCCTCAACTGTATGCATTCTTTATTTGGAGCTGTCATAGCTCCGTTTAGCCATTTGCAGAACTGTACACCATTACCAATGGAGTACATTTCTGCAGCAAGCATTAATCTTCCACGGACAGGTTAGTATTTCCTGGATCACAAATTTACCTCACTTGCATGGCTTTCACCAGCAAATGAGGTAATTTGCATTCCATGATGCTGTCTGTGCAAGAGTAGCTTTAGCAGCTCTCGTGCATGCCCCTGCCGGCTGTACCTGGATCGCATGGCAGACATATTGCCGGCATGAGCTCCTACACTCTTCTTGCACTCCGTGCAAGCTTTCATAAATCTGGCCCACTATGTTTTATATTAACATACCATCCCTTTTCTTTCTGCTCTATATAGTAACAAGATCATGCCTGTCCAATCCATGATAGCATACCATAAGCAGTGACATAAGTTGCCTACACAACGCTAACGTCATCCTATTCAGCAGTACTGGAACAGAGCAGATTTGCTCTGACATCTGAGTTGGCTTTAACTGTATTAGATAAAAACAGATAAAGCTCTGGCAAGATAACCTATGGGTGGACAAAAACTGAATTCCTATTTTGCCTATACTTCAACCCACTATGAATCAAAGCTCCTCCATAAGGAATCACTGTTTGCAAGTTGTGCCAGCAGTGATGCCCTTCTTTGGGGGATTTCCTCATTCTTTGAGTTGGGATGAACATGGAGTTTGTATATATAAGTCTGAGAGTGGAGGATATCCCTTCCAACAGAATAACACTTAACAAGTGCTTTTCAGCTTTTTTTTTTTTTTTTTTTTGGGGGGGGGGGGGTAAAGCTTGGGGATTACACTCTTCGATGGATTTAACTTCATCCTACATTGTGGAAGCATCCTGACAGGAAAGGCTGCCCTGAATGTGAAAGTAAATTATCAACAATGCTTGTCAAGTACAGACAGCATGCACATGTGTGTATGTATTTGTATGTGTGCGTGTATGTATGCATACCTAAGGCATTAAAGAGTGCAGTATTTATAAACCCCATGTTGTTAGACTTAAAATACTTAAATTTTCAGGTAGTGAAATCTCAGATACTATACATACAAAAATCAGGAAAATAGATAGTAGTTAACAGTATTGATGTAAATAGAAGTATGCCAAAATGTTGTACTTGTGTCTTACTTAAGGGTTATTTTGTTGCATAAATTTAATATATGGTCATTTCTACTTTATTGATATTTATAGCAGAGTTTAAAACTGTAAAAAAAAAAAAAAAGCTGTAGCTGAAATTGCTGGTATGCAGTGTTAAAAGAATGGTTGACAGAACTGTAAAGTTGCAGTTATAAACATTTTAATTTTCAAGTAATTCCCATTTAAGAAATTATTATGAGTACTGTGTAATTTAGTTGCCATGTTAAGATTTTCAAAGCATATTTCTTTGCTTCAGACATCTAAAATTTTATTGTTCGTTCATTATAAAAAATTGATTCATCTAAAAAGGTTGATGTGTAATAAATGTGAAACATCTGTGGGAAGTGGTTGGTAGAAATAAACATCGATGAGTTAGTATTACAAACATGATCATTAATAAATCAACTGAACTGAAAGAAACTTGTAATATGCAGAATGTTACTTTTAGTAGCTTATATGAGTTTTACTTATTTTTTCTAATCAAAAAAATAACTGGTTTACTCACTCACAGGAAGGTTCAAAGGGAAATGAAACACTGCAGTCATTTTATGAAAATGTGCAGTATTTTACAACCCTATGCATTCACACCCATTAATAAATATATTACATCCTTGACTACTTTACAATAAAGAAATAACTGGTTTTCTGACAAAAAACAGTCACGGAATTCCTGAAACAAGTTACTGTCACCATATAAGCTGTGCTTACACGCTTACACCCCACATTTCCTGAAATCTGTCCTTTACATATTCTTATATTGACATCCAATCTTGTATCAACTCATGGAACCATTCTATCTTTTCCCCCTCTACTCCAAATTGCCAAATTTTCCATTTCTTCTCTGTCTGTTGCTCACTAGCTCTCTAAACCTGGCTTAATCTAATTACCCCTTACACTTATACACTCCAACCACAAGTAAGTTGCCCATCCCTTCTACCAGCCACTGGCTATGAAGATTATGCTGCAGAAACTCTATGAACCTAATTTTCTTACTGTCTCATCTTATCTATGTGCTAATCTCATCTGCTGACCCATTATTAGCACTAATGATTTTGATTTTTTGATCACCTGCTTTATCTGCTTTGACTGTCTGCTTTATCTGCTTTGACTACCTTTATACTTCATTTTAGAGACTCCATACAGGGACTCCATCATTAGACTGTGTTAAAAGTTGTTCCAGACTGCCTTCTCTTCAATGTCATCACCTGTTCTGCGATATGTTCCAGACTGCCTTCTCCTCAGTGTCATCACCTGTTCTGTGACATGTTCCAGACTGCCTTCTCCTCAATGTCATTACCTGTTCTGTGACATGTTCCAGACTGCCTTCTCCTCAACATCAACACCTATTCTGTGACATGTTCCAGACTGCCTTCTCCTCAGTGTCATCACCTGTTCTGTGACATGTTCCAGACTGCCTTCTCCTCAGTGTCATTACCTGTTCTGTGACATGTTCCAGACTCCCTTCTCCTCAATGTCATTACCTGTTGTTTGACATTTTCCAGACTGCCTTCTCCTCATTGTCATCACCTGTTCTATGATATGTTCCAGACTGCCTTCTCCTCTGTCATTACTGTTGTGTGACATGTTCAAGACTGCCTTCTCCTCAATGTCATTACTCTTCTTTGATAAATATACCACAAATTGACATTCTTCTTTCTCATCCATTGCTCTGCTATACCCTCAGCCCCTACAGTCTTCCTCCCTTCTCTGTTACAGTTATAACAGATGACAGTCTTAAATATGGTCAGCATATATTGCACACCAATAAATCTATACACCAGAAACTAGGCTCCCTATATAGGATCAATGGATTCCTTATACTGCAAGAAAAACTGTAGCCACTATCTTCTTATTGCCAACACTCTTATATATTGCTCCTATCCTAACAAACTCAAGCAATACTCAAGGAAAGAAACTTGCCTCCTGCTACAATAAAATATCTAATTTTGCTACCAATCTCCCTCATATGATGCACCATTGTCATAGCTTAAATCAATTAAACTGGCTTGAGCTACACAACTACCTAACATATTCACAACTAACCAGAGCACACAGTCTCATCACCCAGAAGAACGCCCTACACTGCATAACTTATTACTGCCCTACTGTCCAGCAAATGACCCCTGCTCTAGTAACAAATTCTTATTACTTACAAATAAGTCAAATAATGTTGCAGGAGACTCGGTCTAAACCTAATACATTGCTAAACTCTGGAGTAATATCCCCACACAAATAAAGCTTTTTGACAAACTCAGTAGTTTTATGCCACTGCTTAAACAACATCTTAACCAAACCTGGCCCTGCACATGCTCATCACAAGTTTAAGACTTTGTGATCACCATACAATACTCTCCAAATAATCTACTTAAACAGAATAAGCTCAACCTCTCACTGAAATGACAGAACAATTTTTATACATAACTGCTACATGTACAATCCACTAAGTTACACATGGGCTTTCTCTTTAGTAACTTCTATCTCTGTAAAATCTTAGAATATAAAAATGTAGTTAGTGTTTGTGTATAAAAGTAAAACTAAATGCTAGTATTCTGTGTTTAACTGGATAATGCAAAGTAAGCAAATGAAGCTTCTCTCCCTGGGACTCCAGTGAAAATGAGTGTTTCCCAGTCAAACTTTCGCTGCAAAGTCAAATAAATAATTGTAAATAATTCCCACAATACTTGAATAATGCAGTATCTCAGCTATTGTATATTTTCCAAATCATTGCTTGTGATGACCCTCTTTGGACCAGTAATCAAGGAGCCTTAATCCTCACCACCAACACTGGAGAGGGACATTCACTTGGAACAAAAATGGATACGCTCAATATTTCCAGCTGCAGCTCTCTACAGCAAGCACAATTTCGCTTAAGGGCACACAGGCAACACATTCAATCCAGGGTCTGGATTTCCCTCCAGATCCCCAGTAAGCCTGCCCACTGGCACAGCTATAGAGTTGAGACCTCAGCTGAGTGTCCAAGCCAAGTTTTCCACCACCCTCTCTGTGAAACCAGTGCTTCATATCCCTGCTCCAAGTAGCTGACAGACACACACTTTGAGATTTGATTTTCGCACACACACACACACACACACACACACACACACACACACACACACACACACACACACACACACACACACACACACACACACACACACACACACACACACACACACACACACACACACACACACATACACACATACACCTGCGAAAGGTTGGTACAGATTTATTAGCTATGCCTCCTTCTGCCCAGACTATAAGGTAGTTGTACTGCTACCAGACATCCCTAAGCTACTCTAAGGCTCTTGCAAGGGTACCCAATTATACTGAGTGAAATCAATATTAACATAAATGGTAATGTTGACCAAACAGTGAGGTTTTCAGGAGTGGCCACAGTGTCACCAATACATATAAGCACTCTCAAAGGTTAAAATATTATCTAAAGGATCAACCACAATGAAAAGTTGGAATATATTTAATAATTTATTTATTTATTTTTTATTTATTTAACATTTGTTTACCAGGAAAGTCCGACTGGACACAGGTCCTTTTTCTGCAGAGGCCCTGGGAGAAAAGCTCCAGTTAAGCAAAGATACAAACTTGAGTTACAGTTACCGGTAATATAAGACTTGCACAAAAACATAATGTTTATACACACTGCAAAAGAAAAAGGCTTGTCTGCAAGCAAGCTCAAAGTGTCAAACATAAAAGTTACAAAAAGATAAATATAAGATGTCTTAGATAAACGTGTACAATAGACATCACAGTATGAGTATATACATATGCATATAAGTCATTTGTCATGCTTGGGAAGAAAAAGAGACTACTGAGAGAAGGATAATAAATAATAAAAGAACATAAAAATGCTAAACATCTATTTTCAATAAACACCAGAGTTTTAATCTCAGGAAATATTAAAAAATATCACCTGGACAGGTTCACACAGTTACAGAAAAACAATACTTAACTAATCTCACTATATTTTCCTCACTTATCTAAAGAATTATAATTCCCTGATTATTTAGTAGAGCAAGGCATGATGAAGTGGGTGAGAGATCCTTCTTTGTCAGGTTAAAAAAAAACAGAGTGTCCTGAAACTTCAGTCCTTCCTAGTATTAAACATTATTTTTAGTGATGGATTACAGAATGGTATCACATGCATCTGGTTATCTGTTTTCTGGTTCCCATGCTCCCCCCCTTGGCTAAAAGCTGTCAGGATTTAGCACCTATATGTCAATAACACACACACACACACACACACACACACACACACACACACACACACACACACACACACACACACACACACACACACACCCTAGCTAAGATCTGCTGCAGCATGTAGAAGTCATAAAACCATTTCAAACCTTCACCCTTCCAGAGTAGCAATTAGTTCACCCCACTGACAATGCAGTGAGCTTCCTAGTATACACGTTTTGTCTCTGGCTGCATTGAGAACTGTAAGATACAATCTTTATGGCCTAAATTAAGTAATTTAATTTCTTACTATTTTTCAAAGTCAGGTGGATTGAGATTAACCTCCTCTCTTCTGATATTCTCTGTTATATTATATACATTTCAACAGTTACAATAATACATGCACATTTCTTCCTCTGCCCAGCAGGGCACACCATTGATACAGTTTTAACACAAGCAACTTTACAACTACATTTTCAACACAAGCATCTGTACAAATCACTTTGATATACAAATGACATATAAATATAATACACATCCACTGCTCTACTTCTCCTGGGATAGCTGGCAATATCTCACATTGTCACATTGCTCATTACTCCACCATTCTTCATCATCTCCTTTTTCCAATTTGTTACCTTCTAGTGTACCCTTATGTTACAATTTACTGTGCATTCTGCAACTAGTTTTGCAGTTATAATTTCATTTTATTTGTTCCTATTTCCTGTGTTAGATTATACAGGATTCATTTTTGCAGTGGCTGCCAATATCTTAGTCACCTATGTGTGAGTAAGAAACAAGAGAAAATAAAGTATTACAGGCAGAATTTATTTTGTGGAAAGAAATTGTTTCACTTCATCACAGGCCAGTATCACAGAATTTCCAAATCAAAAAAATGACTCCATGAAGGGAGATCATCAAAACTATAACACACAGGCATTCAATTTTTCGGGTGAAGCTGGCCTCCACATGCCCCACAAGTTGCACTTCAAAGATGTTATCTGAAAATCAACCCAAATCAAGATGTGCTTTACTATGTTAATCAGTTCAGTGCATATTATAACAAGTGTTCCACTGCCACAATTATTTTTCTTTTAAGTCTTCTCTGTTCCACTAGTATATTCATCAGCTTACTGCATAGGACAGTGCTTTAAAAATACAAAATTTGCTTTTAAGCAGGCATATGGGTGGTGCAGTGGTGCATCATTTAGCATTGTTGCTTCTCAGCAAGAGGTTCTCCTGTTTGATTCTTGGCTTGGGTGCCTACTGTGCAGAGTCTGTATGTCTTTCTTGCATTCATGTGAGTTTCCATCAGGTACTCTGGCCTTCTCCCACATTCCAGAGACATGTATTTGGAGCATTTCCCACAAACCTCCTCTAAAAATGGGGTTTGTCCCAGTCAGACTTACCTGGTAAACAATGTTAAATAAATATAGTTCTTATTATATAATTTTATAAAGACACTACATTACTTCTAAATTATGCAATCTTACCCCAGGCAAATAAATGTTCCACTAGTGAGTCTCTGATGGAATACTGTGCATCAGGCTGAGTCCTGCAACCATCAGACTTATTTTTGGCCAACCCATCCCCCTCTCACAGTCATTGTGGTTCATAGGTTCTTAGATTCATAGGTGTTTACTAGGCTAACTACCACAGGGGCCTTTTTAAGCCTAGCTATGCATCCCAAATCTCTGACACATTCTTGTACACTTTATAAATGTATACAGGGGCTTGGGAGATGAACTATTACAGGCTTCCTGTATCCATTAGAGACGTTGCTGCCACACCAGGAATGAATTTCCTGTTCCTCATTCAATTGTTCAAATTACACTTGAATTAGGTTTGGAAGATCTCTGCTACACATGGATATGGGAGCCTGTTCCAGAGAAGGGTAGTCTATGGGATACATACTTGTCTGTCCAGCAGGTTGAACTTATATCACAAACAAGGTTCAAGTCTTGAGAAGAGGCAATTCTGGTGCTGTTTGTTTTGTAGATATGCAGGAGGCCCATCAGAGTGGTATCAGACAAATCCTTGTATACCAAGCATAGATCTCTCCTCAGCAACCTGTAGTAGACAGAATACAGGGATAGGGCCTAGATGGGGTCTGCATAGGACATGTTACTTATGCCCTGTATTCTTTTAGTGAGACACCTCAGTGGATGTTCCAGTTGTTGGTTATACTTGGTTAGGTACATAACCAAAGTGGGCATTGTAGTCAATGATAGACCTGATAAATGCTGAATACAGTGGAACAATGGACTTCTTTGTACCTAGATGCCATACCTTTGTTTATAAGTTGAAGAGTCTGTATGTCTCACAAAATAATTTCTTTACTACTGTACACATGTTATGGTCAAAAGCTAGGTTACTGTTAGATGAGCCCCCATGTCCCTGACTATGGGGTCCATTTTTAGGGCTGTGTTGTCAGTAGGATAGTTACCAAGGGTATATGACCTCCTGAAGTATACTATTATGCATTTCTTGGCATTTAGTTTTAGTCCATGGCTCCAACATCATTTATTTGTCTGTGTCAGCCATTCCTAGAGAACATGTGTGTCAGTGGGGGATTAAATGACATATCCTAATTTGCAATAATTTGCATATTTAGTCAGCCAGAGGCCACTGACATTGCCCTTGACTTCAGAGAAGTAAAGACCAAAAAGGAGCAGTCCAACAACCGATCCCTGAGGGACTCCACTTGTGAGTGGCCTCTTGTAGAGGTGAACTCACCAATTCTAAATTCCTGGGTCCTGGCTGTGAGTCAGCTAGCAATTCGCTGGGTGATGTAAGAGCTTGTACCTAACCTCTTGAGTTTGTTAACAATGCCCAAGGGGAGTATTGTGTTAAATGTGATGAACCATTTTGCCCTCATCCATTACTTTGGTGACCTTCTTAAAGACATCCACTATGTTGATTATACAAGATCTGCCCTTGATAAAACCAAATTGGGTTGTGTCCAATGTCTGAAGGTTTCCTATGTCATTAGTCATCATTCCCATGATTAATCTTTCCATGGCTTTGCATTGAAGACTAGTGAGACTTATGGGTCTACAGTTTTCAGGGTCTGTAGGTGGCCCAACTTTGTGCAGAAGGATGACTGTTGCTGTTCTGCCTGTTTGGAGGCTACAGTTAAATAGCAATTCTAGAGGGCCTAATGGGTCATATTTTATGGTATTTAGAAGACATCCTCAAACATTGCCAGGGCCTACTGATGCCGTTTTCTTGGCCTTTGAGAGAACAGTAAAGCTCTGTTCCCTAGTGATAGCAGGGGATTATATTTGATGGTATTTCCTGAGAGAAGGTTGAGGGGGAGAGAGGGGTAAAGATGAAGTTGAATTTGTCAGCCAGTAGGTTTGCTATATCTTCTTTGTTTTTTTAATTTCTCCATGTCTTTTGGGGTTCTAATATTACAATGAGAATAGACACCATTCCTAAGTCAAAGTGAGATTAAAGTTCACAAAATCAGTATTGGTTTAATCTTTCATGTTAGCTAGAAGTGCTCTTCACAGCACCCCCAATGTGCCCATAATTGACTACTTCTCCAGACTGTATAGCGTTACATGCTTCAGTAATATATCTAAGTACAATTGCAAATAATTGTTGCATGCTAATACTGTTAAAAATAAATATCAAACATTGTAAATATTTTACAATAAAAATAAATGACACTGGCGCTGTTTTCTGACACTCTTGAGTGCACATTTACTCATTCAGACTAAGTGCATTCTTAGTTAGATGCCACATTTGTACAGATCCCCAGGGCCTTAACGCTTTATTTATTTTATTTTTCACTGTATTTCCACCTTGGCAATTATAGCTATGATTTTCAGCCTACTTAGGTGTTCACTTGTAGATTTATACCTGTGTTCATTCATATTATATGTTTTTTACACACATACCTGATGAAGTATTTACTTAATACGAAAGTGATCATTATTTAAAGTGTTTTAGGTAATATGTATTATATTCATTCTTTTTTTTTTGGAAAAGTTTTTATTAGATTTTAACTAAACAAATTGATTAGGACAATAATTGTATTTAGAAATTTGTGAGCATAAGAAAAAGAACAATATGAACAAGAACAAATAAGAACAATTAATTACAAGAGTGTCTACTAACACTGAAGAATCCCAAAAAGTTCCTACACATTACAATTGATATTAGTATTTATTCTTATAGATGTCTAGTGGTAGATCTCTTTCTTAGTTAGTCATGTTGTTAATGAGTTAGTTTCTTAATTAATAATGTTTGGAATAGTAGGTTAGCCTATATAAATTGTTAAGAAGCTGTTGTATTATATTTTAATTTGTCTCTAGCTTTTACGTTTCAGTTCTAAGGTAGCACAGTCTCAGTTTACACTATGGTGTTAAGGGGAAAGGGGACTTGGTTAAAGGAATGAGTTTAATGCTTCTATTTCTACTAAAATAACCACACTCTGTAACCACTCCCTTGCTCTAAATAACCTGATTATATATAAGGAATGTTTTTGATGCCTTTCATTATACTCATCTAGGATCGCTTGTTTGTGTGTTTCAATAAAGGACATTCCATTTTTAACTCAACTGTGGACTACCTACTATTTTCTATTTTATTATTTTGTAGTACGTGTTTTACAGTTTGCTTTTTATTAGTGAACTAAGTGCATAGCATAATTTAGGGACTGAACATTACACCCTCCACACTGTGAAGTTTCTTATTCATTTGTTTAAATTCTTTTTATAGGACCCATTGCTCCCATTACTATTGAAGTGTCTCGGTGTCCTTCTTCCATATTGCCCTAGTTTCTACCTGTAAATCTTGGTATTTTATGACTTTGTGTCTTGTATGTAAGACACTGTAGTCACTGGATGTAGCAACTTCAATGATCAATGCTACTTTTCTGGTATTTTCATGGACCACTGTATCTAGGTTTCTCACATCTATTTCTTGAACTGTTGGTAATGGCTGATCCCATGTGATATGAACTTCATCATTTTCTGTAATGCTTTGTGGCTCATGTTTCTGAAGTTTTTCAGCTACTTCCATTTTACAGTGCTTGCACAATCGTCAATACAACAGTTGTGCCACTTTATTATACTTTTCAGTGTAAGGTGCTTTTGTCATTAGTGTATCACACCCAGCAATAAGATGTGCAACTGTTTCCAATTCTGTTTTACAAAGCCTGCATTTGTTTGTTTCTCCAATATGTTCAATGGAATTTTGTAAACCATAGTGAACTATACTGGGCCAATAATAACCTTTCATCCTTTGGTTAAAATTCACCTCTCCTTAACCATTCTTGCTTTCAGTCATGATCGACATGAGGTTGTTCCAAGAGTTTTCTGTACTTCCTACTATATTTATGTATTTTCTACATTTCTTGCCTTCTCATCTGATCTTTCACCTCGTATTCTTTCTTTTATTTTTTGGCACATTCAGTTGCCACCTGATTTTTATCTACTTCTGGTTTGATTTCCATTCCTGATTGACACTGATATGTTTCTGCTAAACTAAGCAGGAAAGTCATCTTAGACTTATTCTCCTCATGTTTTAAAATTGTCGCTACATTTGTGTCTTGTGACATGCATGTAGCACCAATATTGCAGATCTATATATGTAATCATTTTCGAAGAAGCCCATTCCTCCATTACAATGGGGAATAAATAATGTTCATATATATAGGTTTTTATAAATTGATTGATAAGCATGAATCATTTTTCTTTTCTTTGTATCCAATTTATCCAGTACTGTTTGGGGTCAGTCATTCACTCCAAAAAATATAAGTCAATACAGGAAGAGCAAATTGGTTTATAGCTTGGACTTTGTCATAGATGTCACAGCTGTTTTCAAAATTAATTTTAGTCTTCTAAAATACTCCTTACTATGTGTATTTGTATTTGCTCATGTTTTATTTTTGATCCTTCTTCAATTCCCAAGTATTTATATACCCCCTCCCCCTTGCTCAGGTTTTTTTAATATCATATTCCTGTCCCAAGTTGATGTTGTCTTGGTGCTGCAGCTTTCCTGCTTTAAAAGTTGCTTTTTCACATTTATCAAGACCAAATGACATTCTTATATCAAGGTCTGTATCGTATGTTTGAAGTTTTATAACTTTGAACATCATAAAATTGAATTTAAATGTTCGAGGTCATAAAACTTCGAACATACATATAAAAAAAAACCAAACCCAAAACAATCTGTTGTAAGCAGGAGGGGCAAGCCCCCCGGCACCCCCCACACCCCCCACTCTTTAAATATACCAACTCTGAGACCGCACTTCAGTGCAGTAAAGGGAAATCTTCCTTTACTGCTCTGTAGTGTTTTCTCAGAGTTGGTATATTTGAAGAGCGGGGGGGGTGTGCGGGTGTGGATGGGGGGGTTGCCCCCTCCTTACACCAGTAGGGTAAGTTTCATTTTTTTTTATCATATGTTCGATGTTTTGAAACTTCAAACATTTAATTTCACTTTATTAACTTTCAATGTTTTCAAACATCAAACATATGATATAGACCCCTTATATCATCTGAGAAATTTTTGACCACTTGCAGTTGTGCTGTCAGTTCATCATCTTATGAACTATAGATTTTTAAATCATCCACAAAAAGATGAGAAGTCTTTACACTTTGTTGTTTTCTGTGAACCAAATTGTAGCCTTGACCTAAGCTGTTAAATAGACAGCTTAATTGGTTAAGGGCAAGACAAAAGAGCAGCACTGACAAAGAGTCATCCTGGAATATTCCCGATTTGAATTTTTATCCCTGGAATAGTAATTTGTCCTTTATCATGACTTAACTGCAAAGTAGTTTGCCACTTTTTCATGGTCACCGTAATGTAATCTATCAGTGTAGGATGTATCTTATATATAATTTTAAGCAATCTGATTCATGAATGTGGAATACTAATGAATGCTTTTTCTAGTCTATCAATGCCATTCTTAGATTCTTTCACTTTTTACAGTTCTCCATTATGACTATTTAACAACAAATGATCCTTTGCTCCATATGACTTTCTGTTGTTACCCTTTTTCTATTGCTATGATTGATTTTTTTCTAAATGACTATAAACTCTGTCAGCACCAATCCATGTGCATAGTTTATACACTGTTGGATGGCAAGTTACTGCTCTATAGTTTTTTGGATAGCTTGCAGGTTCACTCTTAAGAAGGAGTATTGTTTTTCCTGTTGTTAATCAGGTTTGTGTCTGTTCAGGGTGTGCATATAAATAGTTCTTAATCATGGCTAAATCTTTGTGTAAAGGTGTTATTGCTTTTAACAAGAAGTTAGGTACTGCATCTGAACTTCGGGTTTTCCATTTAGGAGCTTTTCTTAATTTTGTTTCAATTTATCTGGCCGTTACTTCATCCCATTTCATATTCTATACATTTGATCTTCTTATTCTTTCTTTTATTTCTTCTATCCATTTGGCGTCTTTGTTATGTTCCACAGGATCTTCACAGATATTTTTCCAAGATATGTTTATTTCTTCTTTATTGGTGGTGTTTCAGTTTCTTTTCCCTTGTTTCTCAGTTCTATATAAAACTTTTTTAGGGTCATCAACAAATTGCTTATTTTGTACTTTTCCTTTATATCTATTTGCATATCTTCTAAGCTTTTCTGCTGTGCTATATCTTTTGCTTATTATTTACAATAGTGTACAATAGATCTTGATCTGTTCTGATACTGCACATTGCTTTTATCACTTCTAATTGTCTATGTATTTTTGTTGATCTCTTCCATCTTTTGTACTGTTCTAACAGTGACACATCTGACTTCTCATCTTAATTGCTTTATAGTTTTCTCTATCCAACACATCCATAATAGTATTTTGTTTCTTTCCTTCCTTTCCCTTACTGCCCTGTGTTTTTATTGTAGGACTATCTGCTATTAATTTAGATGCAAAGTAACATATGTAGTTCTATTCCTTTGATCTTAATATGTCTGTCCATCTCTATTAAATCAAGCAACTTTCCCCTTTAATCCTTTTCTTCTAAACTGAGGGCACATTCTTTGTTCTCCATTTCCTGCGGGCATTCTACTGAAATTTCCTGAGGATCTTCCTTTACATATCCTCATCAGTTTCATCCTGTGTCATCCATTGCTCTTTCATATAGGAATTCACTGGTCTATAACTCCACAACATTGACTGTGTCAGAATTGCTACAATTTCTTGTTCCTACCCTTGCTTTACAACTACTAGTTGAACTTTTGTACTGGTTTCCTACCAAAGGCTCCACAGTATCTACACATGGTACTCTATCCTGCTGTGGTATTATCAGGGTTAGATTTTCTACACTAAATCTGTCACTTTACAGTTTATATTTCTTTAACTTCTGCATTACTAATACTCATTTTTACTTTCCCTCTGTATTTTACGTTTTGTATTGTAAACTTTTCCCTTTCCAGATACTTTTACCTGCATTTCTCTTCAAATATCTGTAATGCTGCTCTTTTTGTATTGATTTGTTTTGCTTTATCCTTTGCATAAATACTGTACCATATTAAATCACTTTTTCTTTCCCATATCCATATTTCTTCTTCAGATGTTTCCTGTTCCCCCTGTTTCTCCTTACTTAGGGCACTTGTTGTTCCATCTTACTTTGATATAAACTATGTTGAAATTTCTATACTAAATCCTTCAGTTCTCAGGTATTACATAACTTCAGCTTCTATTTTTTTAACTTCTACTTAACTAGTCTTCTGTTTTATGTCTAGTGATATCTGCATTGCTTACTGTACTTATTTCCTTGTTTCACTTGAAAGAAAGTTACTGTTTGTCGTTTTTGCATTTAAGTTACCTGTAACACATTGCACTTAAGTTACCTGGCACTTGCTCACTAAAGCAATTATATAAGTAAGCACTAAAAATTAAAAGCACTACACCCTCACTCCCCATTGGCCCTTGTTTTCAATTATAAAGGAATTCCCAATATTATTCTAGCATGTCCAAAGGTCAGTTGTCAATCTTTCCGGTCCAGCTGGTGAACCTGGGAATCATGAGGCAATGTGCCTCATGTACACAGACAACCCTCTCCTCCTCCCAACAAATTCCAACACATGTGAGAGATGCAACCATATAGCCAAACTGGAGGCTAAGCTCTCTCAACTCAGTACAGGCATAACCAGTCAGGAGGAGAAGGAAACCACACTCACTACAATTCCAGTCTCACATAGACCTACCATGACAGCAAACCAAACACATAATCACACAAAAACATACTCGGAAGCTCTAAATAAAGATCTGCCTAAGCAGCAGAGACCTCCAAAGCAGACACCCAGGCAACCGCTACCCCAAAACAAAACATGTGCAACACATATCTCACAAAGCTAGTGTGCCGAACAGTCACAGCCCTTAAGGCTAAACAACACACCTGATACACTTGTAATAGGTGACTCTATCGTCAGGCACACTGACGTCCCGCTCACCAGGCTGAACAAGGAGAAGGTCACGGTGAGCAGCCTGTCGGGCGCTGGATCCACCACATAACACAAGCACTCAGGTCACTCCAAGGCAAGTACAAATATGACTCAGTCATTGTCCATGCTGGTGTGAATGACCTGAGACGTACCTCCTGGACTACATGAAAAGAGACATAGAGGAGCTCTCTGAGCATGTAGCCCAGGCTGGTATGACCCTGACCTTGAGTAGCATCTTACCCTCACCAAGAATGATGCCACAATATGAAGACAAGATGATCAATTTCAACAATTGGCTTAAGTACTGGTGTCATTCAAAGGGGATCCAATGCCTGTCAGCCTGGGATGATATGCTCGACAAGCCACGATGCTTCGCTAGGGACGGCTTGCACCTGTCACCCCTGGGCTTTCAGATATTGGCAAAGGCTCTTGCTACCCCCATAGTGCCTTTTTAGGCAAGGCTCAAAAGACAAACCCACCTCCATAGGTATCACAAGAGATAAGAATCTAAGAGTAATGCTACTCAATGCCAAAAGTCTAAACCTCAAGATGCACGCACTTGAAACTCTCCTTAGCATGGAGAACATCGATATCTGTGCAGTAACAGAAACCTGGTTCAGGGCTCCCGAGAGCACCCCAGCACTACCAGGTTATACCTCATACCATGCTTTTCGGACCCAAAACTTGGACTGAACCACAAAAGGAGGGGGAGTATCAATATTCATCAAAGATACCCACACCTCCAGGTTGGTGGCAAAGCACAAAGCATCAGAGACTATCCATGTGCAACTAACAGTGGGTAAAACTGCCTTCCAGTTTATAGCCTGCTACAGACCACCCTCCCAAACCCACTGGGAGCATTACTCTAGCTCCAACACCCTAGCCCAAAGGTTCCTAGAATTCATAAACTCAAATGCTATGGAACAACTTGTTACCACTCCCACAAGAGGGGAAAACATACTGGACCTGATCATCACCAACATGGGGACTCTATGCTCCAGACCAGAAGTGTATCCCTCACTGGTAAGATCAGATCATAAACTGATCTCACTGGATATTCATATCCCGACCCCACGCCCTGCCCAGAAAACCACAGTGAAAAACTTCTCTAAAGCAAATTTCATACTCCTCAAAACTGAGGTGGAATCCTTCAAAGCCCCCGGGCCTTTGGAAAATACGGCCCAGACCACAGAATCCTTTATAAATGCATTCTATGAACACCTTCAGGAATGCATGGATCATGCAATCCCAAATAAAACCAAGACCCAATCCTCCAAAGGCAGACGTCCTGTCTGGTGGACCCCAGCCATAAACAAACTATACAATAGAAGGAGGAAGCTACTACATGATAGAGCAAAATCCCAAAAAGGGAAGGCATCTCTGATCAGTATTAGCAAAAAACTAAGGGCACTCATAAAATCGTCTAAGGCCAGCTTTGAGAGAAAATTTGCACAGGACACTAAGGATAATCACAAGGCTTTCTTTAGTTATGTTAGGAACCTGGGTGGGAATTCCCAGATATGCTCAGAATTAGTCCAAAATGACAAAAAATACACCAAACCCACAGACATTGCCAACATCCTAGCTGACAGATTCAGCACAAACCCCCCCCCCCACCCACCAAAAGGGCAAATATGTATCCCAGCAGAGTGCTGCCCCCCTGACATCTCAGATGCTCAGGTAAGAGCCGCCCTCTCCAAAGCAAAAACACAGCATCAATGGGACCAGACGGTGTCCCGGCTGCATCCTACATGAACTCCAAGAAGAGCTAAACCCAAACATAAAACTACTGTTCAATCTCAGCCTTACTACAGGATATGTACCCAAAGACTGGCGTACAGCAACAGTGGTCCCTCTCCACAAAGGTGGTGCCTCAACGGACCCTGGAAACTATCGCCCCATAAGCCTGACTAGCTTGGTCTGCAAAGCTATAGAAAGGATCATCATGGACCTCATAAATAAAGATATTGGGGACCTACAGACACTGGATCCTACCCAGTTCGGCTTTGTTAAGGGCAGATCCTGCCTCTTAAACATGGTTGACTTCTTTGAAACAGTCACCAAGGCCATTGACGAAGGGAAGGTGGTCCACACAGCCTACCTGGACCTCACAAAAGCCTTCGATTCAATTCCCCACTCGGGCATTATAGATAAGCTCACCAGCTTAAATATAAACCCCTACATCACTAGATGGGTTGCAAACTGGCTCAAGGACAGAACCCACATGGTTAGAATTGCTGGAGCCATGTCAGACTCCAAACCAGTTACAAGTGGCATCCCACAAGGCTCAGTCCTGGGACCTCTCTTGTTCGGTATATATTTCTCGGAGGTACAGGCCAACACAGAAGGACTGTGGCTGACCAAGTTCGCAGATGACTGCAAACTGGGTGCCATAATCGACTCTCCAGCCGACACAAGCATCCTCCAAAAGGGCCTCATAGAAACAGACAACTGGTGCCAGAGCCATGGCCTCAAGCTAAATGCCAAAAGTGTATAGTCATCCCCTTTGGCAAAACAAAGTGCCCACAAATTACCACATAGGTGGTAATCCATTAAGTACAGAAGAAGTAATTAGGGACCTGGGGACCCAAGTTGATAGCAATCTCTCATTTGACAACCACATGGCCATAGTGGTTAGAAAAACATTTTATATAGCCCACCTAATCATGAAGGGATTCACATCTAGATTAGGGGAGGTCATCATGCCTCTTTACTCATCCCTCATCAGGCCCATAATCGAGTACAATGCTCCTTTTGGGATGTACCTTACCAAACACCTGCAGCAACTGGAAAGACCCCAAAAGTACCTCACCAAGAGAATCAAAGGGTTCAAACAGATGCCATATGCTGCCCGGTTAAAGAAACTCCAGCTCTACTCAGTGGCATACCGCCTGCTCAGAGGCGACCTGTGCCTGATGTATAAAGCCATGTCCAACCCGGAATTAAGGGACATGCTGCACCTCAAAAAATCCAAATCCCATTGAGCTACACGCTCAAGAGACTTGAACCTCAGCACTGAAATAAATAGGACATGCTGGAGGGACAGATTCATAACCCAGAGGCTCCCTTCACTCTGGAATAAAATCCCAGTCCAGGTTAGGCAGAGTCCCTCATTGACTCTCTTCAAGAGGAATCTTGATGAGTGGATGGGAGATTGTAGGTTTACCCTGGGTATCACTTCTGTGTCACTGTTAGACAGAGGCACAGTATACTAACCTCAAAAAAGGGCATAGCAAAATTTATTTAAAATGGGTGGCGAAAGCCAAACATACTCTGGCTAGGCTTATAAATGCCCTAGGGCAGATAGCCTAGTATGAACCTATGAACCTATGTCCCCCTTTGCGATCTTAATTTTTGCATTGTGAAATTTTCCATACCCGGGTGCCTTTGATTGTATTGTGCTTCAGATACCTTTGTGGATGCTTTTTGTATTGATTAATTTGGGTTTCTCTTTTGCATAAATATTGCACCATATCAGATCTCCCTTTCTTTCTCATGTCCATATTTCTTTTTTTAGCTTTCAAAACTCTCTAGATTTTCTTCTTTATATTTTTTTACTTTCTCAGTCACTTCTTTTTCCAACCAGCCCAAGTTGTTTAGTCTATAAAATGTTATTTATGAATCTGTTGTATTAATGACAAAAAATTGCATTGGAAGCTTTAGAAAGTTTTTCAGTGTAAGTATGTTTCTTTCCTCTAATTTCTCTCTTAATTTTTTCTGCATTTTATGTCTGGAAATTTGGGACTTTTTACTTAATAGCAATAATGCATAATTTCTTTCTTATTCTCAATAGTCCACTCTCTCATCTTTATGGCTCTCCTTTGGCTTATCAGTTTTTGTGATTTTTGTGGACTGCTATTTCCTTCTACAACAAGAGGGCCATCCTTCCCCTGGGCCTGGCCTGGCTCAATTGATGAATATTTCCATGTCTTGAGCATTCTACACAGTCATTTTTTCCAGTCCTGGTACCAGTGCACCTACCAGGATTGGGCATTTTTTTTATCCTGGGACTTGTGTACTCAGCTGTTCTTTTTTATTTTTTAACCTACTTCTGTCCATGACACATGCTATATATATTACAGTCTATATATATTAGTGTCATCTTAGTAAGATGTTATAAAGAGGGTTCACCTCGTGAAGGTACTCACTGAGACTTGAGGATGAATTCACTCCCAGCTGTACTACTCTCCTTTGCTTACTGATTTTATCATCTCTCCATTTGGACCCCTAATATGTTTGCTATATCTTTTGACTTTTTAAATGAGCTCTGCACACAACTGTATATTGCCTTTGGGGTTGTGGATATAGCTAAAGAATGCATTGTGGTTTCTTCTCCCTAGGAGGCCAAATTTACCTCAAATTTGGATTTTGCTACAGTGTATTTGTCTTCTGAGTTGATTGTTTAGTTTGATGAAAGTGCTTTTTTCCTGCTGGGTGCCCCACCTTCTAGATTTTGCCATGATTGTCTTCCTTCTGTTATACAGCCTATTCATGTTGTTATTCCACCAGGGTGACTTGCTTTTTTTTTTTTTTTTTTTTTGAGTTAGATTTGTACTTCTTCCTGGTGGGTACAGTTGCCTCAATGCAGGTGTTAACAAGCTTGTATAGGGTTTTTGTGAACAGTTCCACTTAGGCTGCAGTGTTTGCAGGGTTTATGAGGGCTTGAAATTTTGCCAGGTTATAAGTTTTGTAATTGGAAGTTAGCCTTACAGTAGTTGTCAAATATCCCAAGGTTTGCTGAGGTTCCATGTTTTATTTTTACTTCAAAGGAGACCATTTTGTGGTTGGATCATACCAGAGAAATGTTGCACTGGGGGTGTGCAGCACTGTCCCATATTACTGAGGACCAGATATAGTATGGTTGCACCTCTGGTTGGTGTATTGGCAACCTGGTCCAGGGAGTTTGTCTTTACAAAATCCTGTAATCTCTGTGCCTGCACATTTGGTGTCATATATGATTCTCTATTAATAGTGGGGTAATTAATGTCACTCATGAATATGGTATTGGGTTTGATGGTAAGTTTAAATACATGTTATGGGTTCTCTGGGTCATAGAGGGGGACCTATAGCTTGCAAGGAAGTGGTATGGGATTTTGCCAAGTGCTTTGTCCTGATTGACTAGCCTTGATGTATAGTTATTTTTCATGTAGATCAAGATACCTCAATCTTTAGTCCCTGTCTGTGTAGCAGCAGGTCTAAATGTGTAGAAGGCATTATAACCTTGCACTGTCAGTGTGTTTCCAGTGACTTTGAACTATATATCAGTAACCGCACAAATGTCAGCATTCTCTAGGATGAGAAGCACTTCAAGGGAGTAGAGTTTTTTATGTTTAGACTCCAAGCATTGAGCAGTAACACCTTTAGATTTTCTTGGTTTTGATTCATTCTTTCAGCAGTGATTCAATCTGGCATTGCCTAAAAAGGCACTATTGGGGAGGACAATGTTTTAGGGGAGAGGTGCAGACCATCCCTGGCAAATCAGCATGGTCTGTTGACTATCATCTTCCATGCTGAAAAATATTACACCCCCCTTAGAATGACACCAGAAACTAACACAATTATTAAAGTCAATCATCTTTTTGTTGATATTGTGGCATCATCTTTGTAGAAGGTAAAATGCTACTTAATGCTAGGCTTGTACCAGCCTGGGACACACATTCTGAGAGCTCTTTGATGTCTCTCTTCATATACTCTAGGGAGGTATATCTTAGGTCATTTGCACCCACATTGTACTTGTGGTCCTATGATGTGAGTGTGTGTGTAATGTAGAAGATCCTGGCCCCTGTTAAGCAACTGAACTTGTCTTTCTCCTTACTCATCCTGGTGAGATGAACATCAGTGTATCTCACAATGGAGTCTCCAATGACCAAAAATTTGAACTGTATGGTGGCTTGCCTTTTGGGCTTACACGTAGAAGTTCCATGAGATGTGGCTGTACGTATTGATGTGAGTATTGTTGTGAAAAAGTGCATTTGGGGCTGCTGAGGGTATTTGTTATGTATACTTCATCTAGGATGTCTTTTAGGTTTAGAAAGATTACGTTAAAGTACCTCAGTATGTGTGGGTCTGCATGCCTGCTTTGAATTGTATGTGATGGATGCAGTGTGTGCACTACTGACAACCTGAATGACATTAGGAATGCTTTTATGTGAGAGATTTGCCTCCAGTGATATTGTGTAAACACATCTCTCACATTCTATATCAGTTTGAGAATAACTGGTTGTCAGGAAACATGTGACAATTTCTGCATTGCCTCAGAATGCCCATATCCACCAAGCCAGTAATGGAGATAGTGGGAAAATTCATACACATTGCAAAGACTCTTTTTATTGATTAGGCAGTTGGAGTGACAACACAAAGTAATGTCAGGAGTATCTGGTTTGCTACTCTGTTGGCAGTGCTTGTCACTACAATCTAATTGTCCTGTGGGCAGCTAGGCATTGTTGAAATTTCAATGGTATATTTACAGGACAAATGTCAGCTTAATGTGTCTGTGTTTATGCAGAGCACTGCCAAACACTTGAGGGGGAAACTAATAATAGACCCTGATGATTTGTGGATAAAGTATTTAGGCAGATATTATGAAGTTAGGTTAGACAGCACCGAATCAAGCAGTACTTACTGAAAATAAAGAATTAGCTTGTCAAGAATGATGAAAAGAAGGGAGTTGCATGAATGGCTACTGCCTGGCTACTCTACTAGTGCTGGTCTCTCAACAGCTTCATGAAGTGAGATACAATGCTCCTTTACTTATCCGAGTGTCACCAATCCCATAATTTGTGGCAGGCCACAAGATGTTTGGTGATAACAGTCTTGTCCCAGATGATGCAAGGGTCTGTAGGCTTGTTGTAGCCTTTTCCTGGTAAATGCCCTGAATAGCAACCAGATCAATGAGGAAGGTCAAACACAGACATTCTCTGCCCAATCAGGAAACAGTCAAGAATCAATTCACTCTGCTCTTTCTCTCACCAGGAGCAAAATATAAGCAGAAATTCCAAGATGACACTCATGTAGCAATTATTAGTCTTTCTGATGATCAACAGTCTCCAGAAAATAATGTCCATATGCTCCTTCTCTCACCAGGAGCAAAACTGAAGCATGCATCCCAAGATGACTACTGAGAGGAAGGATGTAAACTCTCTAGTAATTGGTGGTCCTGGATTAGATGCTGCAGAAAATTATTGCGACTGAGCTCATCAATGAAATTTTAAGACAACTAGTTTCTTTGTGTTTTATTTATTTATTTATTTTAGATTTTAAAGATAATATGAAAAAAATGGATTATTATCCTAAAAGGTGCAGTGTGCACTAAGCAAATAGATATGGATGAGAGGTAACTTAAGCTTTAGCTATCCAAGTGGAGAACCACTAATTTTAAAATAACAAGATAGATTGGAAGGGGTTGGCAATTTGTATTCTGGTTCTATGGAATACAGTGGGTTGGCCAATACATTTTTTAACAACTAAAGGAGAGTGATTTTACAAAATCATAATTTTGTGCTTCCTGACAATAGGCAAAGAAAGGCTACATGTCAGTTTCAACAATTGTCTAAAGTACTGGTGCCATTCAAAGGGGATCCAGTGTCTGTCAGCCTGGGATGACATGCTCGACAAGCCACGTTGCTTCACCAGGGACGGCTTGCACCTGTCACCCTTAGGCTTTCTTATACTGGCTAAGGCTCTTGCCACCCCATAGTGCCTTTTTTAGGCAAGGCTCAAAGGACAAACCCACCTTCATAGACAACCCAAGGATAAAAAAACTAAAGGTAATGCTACTCAATGCCAGAAGTCGAGGCTCTCCTCAGTATGGATAAAATCGATGTCTGTGCAGTAACAAAAACCTGGTTCAAGGCTCCTGAGATCACCCCAGCACTACCAGGTTATAACTCATACCATGCGTTTCAGCCCCAAAATTCAGACCGAAGCACAAAAGTAGGGGGGAGTATCTATATTCATCAAAGATACCTACACCTCCAGGTTAATAGCACTGCACGAAGCATCGGAAACCATCCATGTGCAACTAACAGTGGGAAAAACTGCCTTTCAGTTTGTAGCCTGCTACAGAACATCCTCCCTATTACAGGAACCCCACTTGACATTCCTGAGAACACTGGAGAATATGAAGGTCTCTCCAAACACTATGTTATTGGGTGACTTCAACTACCCAAGCATTAACTGGGAAAACTACTCAAGCCCAAACACCCTCACCCAACGGTTCCTTGAATTTATAAACTCTAACACAATGGAACAACTGGTTACCACTCCCACAAGAGGGAATAATATATTGGACCTGGTCATCACCAACATGGAGACTCTATGTTCCACACCAGAGGTAAACCCCTCATTGGTAAGATCACACCATAAACAAATTTCCCTGGACATCCATATCCCATCCCCACCCCCAGCCAAGGAAATCACTGTAAAGAATTTCTCAAAAGCCAACTTTGCACTTCTCAAGACTGAAGTGGAATCCTTCAAAGCCCCTGGGCCAGAGGATAATACAGCCCAATCCACAGAATCCTTTTCAAATGCATTCTATGAGCACCTGCAGGAATGCATAGATCGTGCTATCCCAAATAAAACCAAAACTTACTCCTCCAAAAACATGAGACTGGTCTGGTGGACCCTGGCCATAAATAAGCTATACAACAGAAGGAGGAAGCTACTACATGACAGAGCAAAATTCTAAAAAGGGAAGGCATCTCTGATCAGTATTAGCAAGAAACTTCGATCTCTCATAAAATCATAAAAGGCCAGCTTCGAAAGAAAAATTGCCCTAGACACTAGAGATAATCACAAGGCCTTCTTTAGTTATGTCAGGAACATGGGCGGAAACTCCCAGATATGCTCTGAATTGTTGCATAATGGTACAAAATATACCGAACCTACAGACATAGCCAACATCCTGGCAGACAGATTCAGAGCAAACATCTCCCCCCTTCCCCCCCAAAGGAGCAAATGCCTATCCCAACTGAATGTAACCTCCCTGACATCACAGATGCACAGGTGAAAGCTGCCCTCTCCAAAGCAAAAAACACAGCATCTATGGGACCGGACGGTGTCCCAGGCTGTGTCTTACATGAGCTCCAAGAAGAACTGAACCCTCACATTAAGTCACTGTTCAAACTTAGCCTTACTAAAGGATATGTACCCAAAGAATGGCGTACAGCTACAGTGGTCCCACTCCACAAAGGTGGTGCCACAATGGATCCCGGAAACTATCGCCCCATAAGCCTGACTAGTCTGGTCTGTAAAGCTATGGAGCGTATTATCATGGAACTCATAAACAAAGACATTGGGAGCCTCCCAACACTGGACCCTACCCAATTCAGCTTTGTTAAGTGCAGATCTTGCCTCTTAAACCTAGTTGATTTCTTTGAAACAGTTACCAAAGCCATAGAAGAGGTCAAGATAGTCCACACAGCCTACCTGGACCTCGCAAAAGCCTTCAATACAATACCCCACTCGGGCATCATAAATAAGCTTACCAGCTTAAATATCAACCCCTATATCACAAGATGGGTTGCAAACTGGCTCAGAGATAGAACCCACATGGTCAGAATCGCAGGTGCCATGTCCGAATCCAAACGAGTTACAAGTGGCATCCCACAGGGCTCAGTTCTGGGACTTCTCTTGTTCTGTATATACTTCTCTGAGGTTCAGGCTAACATGGGGGATTATGGCTGACAAAGTTCGCAGATGACTGCAAACTGGGGGCCATAATCGAATATCCAGCTGACACAAGCATCCTCCAAAAGGGTCTCACAGAGACGGATGCTTGGTGCCAGAGCCTTGGCCTCAAGCTAAATGCTAAAAAGTGCATAGTCATCCCATTTGGGAAAAACAAGGTGCCCACAAATTACCACATAGGTGGTAATCCATTAAGTATGGAAGAAGTAATTAGAGATTTGGGGACCAACGTAGATAGTAATCTCTCCTTTGATAATCACGTTGCCAAAGTGGTTAGAAAGACCTTCTATATAGCCCACCTTATCATGAAAGGGTTCGCATCTAGATGAAAAGAGGTCATTGTGCCCCTCTACTCATCACTCATCAGGCCCATAATTGAATACAATGCCCCTTTTGGGATGTACCTTACCCGACACCTGCAGCAACTGGAGAGACCCCAAAAGTACCTCAGCAAGAGGATCATGGGCTACAAACAGATGTCCTATGCAGCTCGACTAAAGAAACTCCAGCTCTACTCAGCTGCTTACCGCCTACTCAGAGGCGATCTATGCCTGACGTACAAAGCCATGTCAAACCCAGAATTAATGGACATGCTCCACCTCAAAAAATCCAAGTCCCTTTGAGCTACACACTCCAGGGACATAAACCTCAGCACAAAAATAAATAGGACATGCTAGAGGGACAGATTCATTTCCCAGAGGCTCCCCTCACTCTGGAATAGAATCCCAATTCATGTTAGACATAACCCGTCACTGACCCTCTTCAAGCGAAAGCTGGACGCATGGATGGGAAATCACAAATTCACCCCTGGGATCTCTTCTGTGTCCCTGCTAGACAGAGGCACAGTAAACTAATCTTAAAAGGGTACCTTCTGTGACCTACTTTACAGAGGCACAGTAGGCTAATCTAATAGGGAGGCAGAAGCCAAATACACTCTGGCTAGGCTTATAAGTGCCCTAGGGCAGATAGCCTAGTATCTACCTATGAACCTATGAAAGATAAAAGGGAAGCAGATGTGTGGTCAAATTAACATAACAGGCAAGCAACTAGTAAGGCCATTGAGTTTAAAAACACAATAGCAACAGGGTGGGAGGGTGAGGAAACAATTTCTGTGTGACTCACAAGAGACATAGCTGTGGTCTCTTCCCTAGTTTAAATATGAAATTAAAAAAAGCACACAAGTAAAACACAGTTAAAGAAAATGATTCACATGTAGAAAATAGAAGAAGGCAATAAAGTAATATAAATTACAAGAAATTTCCTTTACAGCAGGATGTGTCAGAGTCTGGGTGAGCTTTCCAAGGAAAGCCTTGAAATATTTTATATTACCCCTTAAATAGAAGGTATAATTCACCCTCAGTTCACAGAAAATAAAAACAATGATGTGATACAAATTACATGAAATTTCAATTACAGCAGGATGTGTAAGAATCTCAGTGAACTTTTTCAGTAAAGCCTTAAAATATTTTATGTTACCCTTACCCCTTAAATAGAAGGTACAATTCCTAGCGCCACCCTCAGTTCAGTTAAATTAACCTTAACTGACCTGTCTAATTTGTGTGTGACTCACAAGAGACACAACTGTAATCTCTTTCCTAGTTTAAATATGCAATTAAAAGCAGACTACAAGTAAAACACAGTGTAAAGAAAATAGATCACAATATACAAAAGAGAAGAAGACAACAAAGCTATACAAAATACAAGAAACCAAAAACAAACTAACTTTTCTCACCTGGCAAGTTGTGGCAGAGGCTGGTGAGCTTTTCCAGTAATTCTGAGTTCCCTATATTAGTCTCAAAATGTTGGAATAAGCTGCCAGAGTCACTACACGTGGTCAGCTCTAATGTCAGTTTCAGAAAACTCTCTTCTGCTATCTGTTCTCAAACTGACAGTATATCACTTTGTAACAGTAAATTGCCTGCCACTGATCTTCTTCCTCTTCTCCCTTATTAAGACTTCTTCTTCTCCCTCACCCACCACCCCCTTCTCTGATATGAACTCTTAAGCACTGCAGAATAGTCTACTGGAACAACAGGGTAAAAGTCAACTAAATAAAAACAAAGCCCTTTAGGGTAAAATATTAGAATATTCTAATTTAAAGAACAACTTATTAAGTAGATCTCTATTCACCTTTCCTTGTCAACAGTATACATTTCCTAGATATATTAATTGTACTAATAACTATTTCAAACATTTAGATTATACACTAACAGCTAAGAGCATATCTGATTGTAAAAGTGAGGGTCTTGTCTGTTTATCATGTTGTTGCAATTGCAACAGTTTCCACATTGGCAAAACTGTCAGGAGACTACCATTCAGAATTAAGAAAAAAGTTAGTAACAATGTATTAGCTAGACACAGTATGCATTGTAACGATTTCTGCAAATTTGTCTTTTTAATAGTTAAAAAGGTAGATCAGTTGCTCTTTGCAGACCAATACAACAATTATTTAGACTACCTGGAGGTAAAGTAACAAATGTTTCTGCATGCTGATGTCATACCTGGACTTAATGAAGTAATTTCAGTTAAAAGCTTGCTGAAATAAAAGTTTTTTTTAAATCTTGTTTTTTGCATTTCTTGTATTAATAGAACATTGTTCTGCTATTTCAGATTCTATAGTATTAATTAAAGTATTTTCTAGTAACTGGAACATTTTATTAGGTGATGTACTTCATTTGTTAGTTTTTGTATTTCATCATTTCCTTGAGAGTATTTAAACTGCCTGTATTTTTATTGTTATTTCTGAAGAAATTCTATCAATTAGTGAATGAAAGTGCTAAAATTAAATTTATTTTGCGGTTTGTTGTGAGCCTGCTGCACTGCTATTTTACCCTAAAGGGTTTGTTTTTATTTTCTTAAGCACTGCAGTTCACTGTCCTACATCTGTATCCATTTTGTCCCTTAGTAGTCTACTAGTCTTTGTGGGCGGGCATGGTGGTCTACTAGTCTTTGTACATAACATCTCTACTGTTTGCTTCTACATCATGTTTCCCCTACTTGTGACATCCTCATCCCTAGACCTGTGTCAAAAGCTTATATTACATATTTTAGTAAATATTGCACTTCTCATTTTGATAATAAGTACATATGCATCTTATTTTTTTTCATAGGCTCATAGGTTCATAGGTTGATACTAGGCTATCTACCCTAGGGCATTTATAAGCCTAGCCAGAGTGTGTTTGGCTTTCGCCACCCTTTTAGATTAGTTGACTGTGTCTCTGTATAGTAGGTCACAGAAGGTAGCCCTTTTAAGGTTAGTTTACTGTACCTCTGTCAAGCAGGGACACAGAAAAGATCCCAGGGGTAAACTTATGATCTCCCATCCACTCGTCAAGACATGGATTGGGATTTTGTTCCAGAGTGAGGGGAGCCTCTGGGATATAAATCTGTCCCTCCATCATGTCCTATTTATTTCTGTGCTGAGGTTCAAGTCCCTGGTAAGTATAGCTCTAAGGGATTTGGATTTCCTGAGCTGAAGCATGTCCATTAATTCTGGGTTGGACATGGCTTTATACGTCAGACATAGATCGCCTCTGAGTAGGTGGTACGCAACTGAGTAGAGCTGGAGTTTCTTTAGCCAAACTGCATAGGGCATCTGTCTGAGCCCCTTGATCCTCTTGGTGAAATACTTTTGGGGTCTTTCCAGTTGCTGAAGGTGTCGGGTAAGGTACATCCCAAACGGGGCATTGTACTCAATCATGGGCCTGATAAGTGATGAGTAGAGGGGCACAATGACCTCTCTTGATCTAGATGTGAACCCTTTCATGATAAGGTGGGCTATATAGAAGGTCTTTCTAACCACTTTGGCAACGTGATTGTCAAAGTAGAGATTGCTATCTACTTGGGTCCCCAAGTACCTAATTACTTCTTCCGTACTTAATGTATTACCACCTATGTGGTAATTTGTGGGCACTTTGTTTTTCCCAAAGGGGGTGACTATGCACTTTTTGGCATTTAGCTTTAGGCCATAGCTCTGGCACCAGTTATCCATCTCTGTGAGACCCTTTTGGAGGATGCTTGTGTCAGCCAGAGAGTCGATTACAGCACCTAGTTTGCAGTCATCTGCGAACTTGGTCAGCAATAGTCCACCCATGTTAGCCTGTACCTCGGAAAAATATATACCGAACAAGAGAGGTCCCAGGACTGAGCCTTGTGGGACACCACTTGTAACTGGTTTAGAGATGTTTATATATATCAATAAAATGCAATATGTTGTATTTCTACCTGTGCCTTGATTTAAACTCTGTTATGTCCAATCAGAATTTCCTAGGTAAAAGATAAATAAAAAAGTGCATGCGAGCATATTATCTATCTATCTATCTATATATATATATATATATATATATATATATATGTATATGTATATATATATATATATATATATATATATATATATATATAGAGAGAGAGAGAGAGAGATTCACTTTACATGCTCAATGTTTTAAAATGTCGAATTTAATATGGCCAAGACCATATAATTGATTTAAAACATTGAACCTGTAAAGAAAAAAGAGAAACAAAACAAAAAAATTTTCTAGGACTTTTTGCAGGGAGCAAGCCCCCCTGCACCCCTCACACTCCCCGCTATTTAAATATACCAACTCTGAAATCACACTACAGCAAGGAAAAGGGAAAATTTCCCATTCTGCGCTGTATGGAGATTTCCGTTTAACATGTTCGATGTTTTAAAACATTGATTATATGGTCTTGGCCATATGAAATTCGACCTTTTCAAACATCGAGCATGTAAAGTGAATCCATATATATATATATATATATTGTGTGTTTCGTTGTCGGTTATTTGTGGTTTCGTGTGTTTATGGACTGTGTATGTGGTTGTGGTGTTTGTTGGTGTTGTGTGGTGTGGTGTGGTTTCACCATATATATATATATACATATATATATATATATATATATATATATATATATATATATATATATATATATATATATATATATATATATATATATATATATATATATATATATATATATATATATATATATATATATATATATATATATATATATATATATATATATTTATTTATATATAGTTTCACTTCATAATCCCAAATTGCTGAAATGTTGAATTTCAGCATTTCGAGACCCTGAAGCTAAAACTGCAGAATGCCGAAAGTGCATAAAAGTGAATTTGAATATCAGGAATCCACGTTATTGCATTTCCGGTATGTTACATGAAGTGTTTGGCTAATATGATGCCTGGAATTGAATGTGAGTGAGTGCATGCGTGTGTTTTTGTATGTTGTATGTGTGGGTAAGGGTAGGGAGGTGTAAGTATGAGTGCGAGTGTTGGATTTGTTGGTGTTTGTGTATGTGTGATGTGTGTGTGTGTGTGTGTGTGTGTGTGTGTGTGTGTGTGTGTGTGTGTGTGTGTGTGTGTGTGTGTGTGTGTGTGTGTGTGTGTATGTGTGTGTGCGAGTGAGTGCAGAATGCCATGGTGTGATTGTTTTTTTTTTTCGTTATGCGCGATCTTGGAGTTGGTATATATATATAAATGGGGGGTGGGGGGTGCAGGGGGGATTGGCCCCCTGCTTACATGTAGTGTAGGGTTGTGTGCTTTGTGTGCTGTGGGTAGAATGGTGTGTGTGTTATGTGGTGTATAGTGTATGTATGTTCATGATTGTGTAAGTCGTGATTGTGGGTTTCGGGATTGTGAATGGTTCGGCTTTATAGTTTCAAAATACTGAAATTCGAGATTTCAGTATTTCGAGATTATGAAGTGGAATCATATATATATATATATATATATATATATATATATATATATATACATATAAGTGTGTTTGTGTGTGTGTGTGTGTGTGTGTGTGTGTCTACTTCAAAAGGATGAAAGAACACATTACTGAAGATGAGAGGGCAGAGACGAAAACTCCGAGCCCCCACCTATGTGCACTGTGGATGCATTGGGGATGGTGCAGTATGTTTTCCATCACTTATTGGCCAACTGGTTAATTACCTCTGGAAACATTTCGACTATGTGGTCATTCATGGAAATGAAGTTTCGGAGTTCTTGTCTTGGCCTTCTTGTCGTTGGTAATGTGTTCTTCCATCCTAACACAGTAGACTCAGATATATATATAAAATGAAGGCCTGCAGTATTTTCTTGGTGCTCTCTGCATTCTTTCTACTTTAGTTCTTTTTCTCTGGGAAGGACACTTCAGTCTATCCTTTCTATTACGCCAGTAATTCTAAGATTGTCTTGCAGGAAATAGTGAACCCCGTCATGTGCCCTGTGTACATACCACAGTAAATGTACTTTTTAATTTAATAGTTTATATGAACAGTCTTTTAGCAGTCACCTGCACTTGCCTATCACATTCTTGGTTGTAACTCCCTCTGCCTGCAAATGCCTGATTTCTTGTCACGTACCACCAGATACATCACATGGCCACTGCCACATTCAGCTATGATTATTATCTGCACAACTTTTACTGCTTCTGTTTTTTTTTCCATTTTGAAACTGGCAGTGTATTATTTACACATATTTATACACATGGCATTTTCAATAACTACAAATTATTCTTTAAATATGTTAGGAAATTTAGAATTAACACCCAACAATGTTCAGAGCTAGTGTTCCATAATAGTACATAGTATGACACAAAGGAAATAGCTAATACGTTAGACAACAAATTTAGTTTACATTCTACTCCACCCACAGTCATAGCTATTCCATGGATTCTACAATTGCAGACACCCCTCCTATCTCTAATTTCTATGGGGCAAGTTCTATCATAGGCTAAGAACACCTCATTCATGCACCCTGATTATATAGCATGTTGCCTAATTATCAGTGTTAAATATGGCTTGTCTGTAACCCTACTTAACATCCCAAATTTAAGCCTTCCCACTAGCTAAATTCCCAAAGCTTGGAAAACTGCCACTGCAATGCCATTACAGAAGGAAGACCCAACCACAGACTCTGGTAATTATAGACCCATTAGCCTCATTAGCTTCATACACAAAGCTATAGAATGTGTTAACTCAGACCTCATTAATCTGGACATTAAAAATCTCTTGACATGAGACTCTCATCAATTTGACTTTGTCAGAGGAAAGCCCTGCCTCTTTAACTATATTAAATTCTTTGAAAAAGTAACCAAAGCATGGATAGTGATTACGTAGTACATGCAGCAGATCAAGACCTGAACAAGGTCGTTGACACTATTCCCTTTGCAGCCATTATTTAGAGACTTGTAAATCTGAATATCAATCCTTATGATGAACATTTGATAGCTAATTAATTGTCTGACAGAACTATTTAGTCAGAATCACAGGTGCAATTACTGAAAGCAAAAAGGTTACCAGTGGTGTATACCACAGGCTCTGCATTGGTCAGTCTCATTGTTTGACATCTATTTTCCTGAACTCCTGGTTAAAACTCCTGGTCTATTAATTTCTTTGAAAAAGTAACCAAAGCATGGATAGTAATTATGTAGTACATACAGCAGATCAAGACCTGGATGAGGTCTTTAACACTATTCCCCTTATGGGCATTATTCAGGGACTTGTAAATCTGAATAGCTCATAGTTATTTCTTTCTGTATGCAGTTGTAGATGTTTATTCTGTTATATTAGTCACTGAATACTGGGCAATTTATGTAAGTCTTTTCAGTACCTAGTATATTCTGTTAACTCTGCATCTATTTTTTCTCTTCCTCTCCTTTCTCCTTCCCAGGAGCTTTAAAACCTGCACCTGGCCCAGCCCGCTCCCCATGAAAGGCTTGCAACGTTAGGGACAACTGCTCGAGGCAGAAACTGAATTCTCCAGCTTTCTAACCCTATATTGTAAAACATTGTAAAGAAACAAGGTTAATAAATTTTTTTCTGCTAATCTGTAAACTGCGGTGCTTGATTGCATAGCGTACCACTCGGGGACCTGCAGCACTGCCACCATTTCCTTTAGACTATCCTTTAAATCCTGAAGTTTATCAAAAATATAACCTTGGATAGAAAACATTTTTTTGGTAATTGGCAGTATACTCACTAGAAAGCATTCTTCCTTTTACTGTTCTAACCTGACCAGCCCTATAGATAGGTTCTGCAGTCTCGAGGACTGGTGTAGCCTTGCTCCGTTCACCTCGCTACACTCAGCTCACTCCACTCCCCTACCCTGCCCCCCATTTCCCACCTGCCCCACTATCCCTACATTTATTCTAACCGCAGATCACCTGACCACACCCTCCTTCAATCAAAGACCTCTCATTCACTTCACCTGTCCACAGCCCTTATCAAATTTATACCTTAAAAAGGTACATAGTATCTACTTGCCATGCCTTCACGTATACACCCATACTTGAACTCCAAAACCACTAAGACCCAACCACCACGCCCTCAAAAAATACCATTAATCTTACGATTTCTCTTTCTAACACTCACATACCTATCAAACATCACATCATTATATACAAACACATCACTAGAAAACACATCATTCCATACAACACTTTCTTAAACAAATATATTCTCACACACTTTCTTTCCTATCTCTTCTGCATTATTTAAAGACAGCGTAATCCTACACATTTATAAGTCTCACATAACACCATCTTACACTACAAAAATATATCACTTAGATCCAACATAGACAGAGTGCACACAATTAATAAACACATACTGTTTATCATTAAAAATCTACTTATATCTGGAGACATACGCCCAAACTCTGGGCCACAAAACTCTCTACTCTCTGCTTGGCAAATCTCTGACCTATTGATTCTGAATGTCAACATCAGAAGTATCTCTAACAAACTTCCTGACCTATTCGCATTTATAGCTCACTACTCCCCTGACATACTAACCATTACCGAGACGTGGCTAAAACCTAGTACCCAAAATGAAGAAATTGATATAATATCCTAAGACTGGATAGACTGGGCAGAAAGGGAGGTAGAGTTGCTATCCTCTACAAAAATACATTCAGCATCAAACCTCTACAACCCCCCATATCTAAATTTCAAAATGCAGGAACCTTAGATTCAACCCTAAGCATAAATGACATAAAAAAATATCATCAGTCTCTGCTGTTATATTCCCCCAGGTAATAACTCTCCCATCATTGGAGAAATGCTACAGTGGGCCACAGATAATCTCCCTCAAGAAACCATCTTACTAGGTGACCTGAACACGATCTTTTCAGTTTTACCCAACTTATCCAAGAACCCACTAGAATCGACAAAAAAAACCCCACAAACAGTCTGTTCCAGACTGGACACTAGTTAACTGCCCCAAACAACATTATCATACAGGATGTCTTCCAGATGGACTTAGTGATCATCTCACCACCATCCTCCTGCGGAAATGTACCAACATAGCCAAGCCCATTCTTTTTAGACAAGTCACAGATGATCGTAAGCTAAATATACAAGAACTAAACAGTACTCTAAAATGGGTCTATGTCAATTCTTCAAACACTCACAATTTCGAATGTTACATGGTCGAGACCAAACGTTCGAAATTTCAAGTGTTCAAAGACTGACTTTCAATGGTGCCGTATGGTGCAGATAGGGAGAATTTCCCTTTTCTGCACTGAAATGCGGTCCTGGAGTTGGTATATTTAAGTAGAGGTGTGTGGGGGGCGTTATTCTTTTTTTTTTTATTTGATATTCGAACATCCAAATGTCGAACATTTGGTCTCGACCATGTAACATTCCACATTTTGGATGTTCGAATATTTAACATAGACCCTCTAAACTGGAAACCACTTCAAACCCTAAAACTAAATCAAGCCATTGACTACTTCAACAATATTCTCACCAATGTCCTTGATAGACTCGCATCAATTAGGAAAATAAGAGCCAAGGCAAATTATGCACCATGGCTAACTAGGGAAACTAGAGCCCTTCTAAAGTTAAGAGATAAGGCTTGGAAAATCTGGAAGAAAGATGATACTAGCCTAGCCAAACCAAATTACCTAGAACTTAGAAATCAGGCCACGAGACAAATTAAACTCGATAGACAAAATTACTTCCTCAGTATCCAAAACAAATATTCAAAAGATCCCCAAAAGATTTGGCATGCCATTAACTTTCTTCTAAAACCAGGCAAAACTACCACTCCCACTCCTAACTCCACCAATGACAATAATGACATTGCCTCCCAATTTAATCACCATTTCACAGAACCTATTTTAACACCATCCTCCCAACTATCCAAAAACAGCCCTACATATAACCGAACCAAATGTCCTGACAACATCCCATCCTTTACTCTCTAACCTGTTCCCACCTCAACAATTAAAAAACACCTCCTAAAACTGAAAATACCACCCTTGCCACTAACAATCTACCAGCCAACCTTCTAAAAATAGCTGCTTTGTCTAAATCTGAATGTCTGAATCTCAAAATGTACTCACTCGAGGCACTCCTTAAAATGGAAAAAATCGATATCTGTGCAATGACTGAGACCTGGTTCAAGGCTCCAGAGAGCACCCCTGCACTACAAGGATATAACTCATGCCACACTTTTCGGCCATGTAACCTGGACAGGGACACCAAAGGCAGAGGTGTGTCCATATTCATTAAGGATATCCACACCTCCAGGCTAGTTGCTCAGCATAATGCAGCCAAGGTTATCCAAGTGCGACTAACTCTGGGCAAAACTGCAATCCAAATTGTAGCTTGCTACAGATCCCGCACCATGCCCCAGGATTCCCACTCCTCTTTTCTCGATGTACTGGAAAATATTAGGCTTCAACTAAACACCCTAATAATGGGTGATTTCAACTACCCCACCATTAACTGGGAAAACTACTCATGTACCAACTCTTTCACTCAACGCTTTCTCGAATTTATAAACTCCAATGCCCTGGATCAACTTATCCACACCCCCACCAGGGGCAACAATATCCTAGATCTAGTCATTACCAACATGAGTGACTGGTGTTCCACACCTGAAGTCAATGCCTCATTGGTCCGATATGACCATAAGCTAATCACCCTAGATATCCACATCCTGCCCCCACCCCCCCATTAAGGAAACCATGGTAAAAAATTTCTCCAAAGCCAACTTCATATTTCTTAAGACAGAAGTGGTGAATTTCATGACATCCATGCAGATGGACAATACAGTAACAACTACTGAATCCTGCACAATTGCACTTTATAAGCACTTACATGAGTGCATGGATCGTGCTATCCCAAACAGAACAAAGACACTATCCTCCAAAAAAAGGAGGCCAATCTGGTGGTCCCCTGCCATAAACAAATTGTACAACAGAAGGAAGAAACTGTTGCAAAAGAGAGTAAAATCTCATGAGAGGAGGAGCTCCTTGGTCAGCCTCAGTAAGAAGCTGTGATCCCTGATAAAATCCTCCAAAGCTAGTTACGAAAACAAAATTGCCACTGATTCTAAAGACAACCACAAAGCATTCTATGGCTATGTCAAAAATCTGAATGGCAATACTCAGATCTGCTCTGAGTTACAGCACAATGGCACTAAATAGACCCAACTGATATTGCCAACATCCTGGCAGATAGGTTCAGTGCTAACTTTACCCCCCTCTCACCCCCTAAAGCTCATTTCTATACCAGAAGAATGCAAAGTTCCTGTAATCACGGCTGCACAGGTAAAAACCTCACTCTCCAAAGCCAAGAACACATCATTCATGGGACCAGACAACATCCCAGGCTGCATTCTACATGAACTACAGAACAAACTGGCACCACACCTAAGTACCATGTTCAATCATAGCCTCACCTCAGGCTTTGTGCCTGCTGAATGGCGCACAGCGACAGTTATCCCATTGCACAAGGGGGGAGTCACCACGGACCACGGGAACTACTGCCCCATTAGCCTGACAAGCCTGGTCTGCATCATCATGGAACTTATAAACAAAGACAATGGTAATCTCCAAACTCTGGACCCCACCCAGTTTGGGTTTGTAAAAGGCAGATCATGTCTCCTAAACCTGACAGACTTCTTTGAAGCAGTCACCAAAGCTGTAGACGAGGGTAAGGTGGTTAACTCAGCCTATCTAGATCATGCCAAGGCTTTCAACACCATCTGCCACTCTGGAATTATAGATAAAGTCACTAAACTAGGTATAAATCCCTATGTCACAAGATGGGTTGCCAACTGGCTCACTGACAGAACCCACACTGTGAAAGTAGCAGACTCCAAATCCGACTTCAGACCAGTGACAAGTGGAGTAGCACAGGGTTCAGTCCTGGGTCCTCTCCTGTTTGGTATCTACTTCTCTGAAGTACAGGCTAACACAGAAGGTCTTTGGCTAATGGAGTTCACAGATGACTGCAAACTGGGAACCATAATCAAAACTCCTAATGATGTGTACATCCTACAAAAGGGCCTCACTAAGACAGATGCCTGGTGTTAAAGCCATGGCCTCAAGCTCAGTGCCAAAAGGTGCATTGTCATCCCCTTTGGTAAATACTCTGTACCCATGAACTACAACATAGGCTGTAGTATACTTAACACCGAAAGTGTGATAAGAGACCTTGGGACCCAGGTGGACAGTAGTCTCTCCCTTGATAATCACATTGCCACAGTAGTCAGGAAATCCTTCTACATGGCACACCTCATCACAAAAGGTTTCTCATCCAGAAAAAAAGAGGTCATTGTTCCCCTCTACTCATCACTCATTAGACCCATTATAGAGTACAATGCTCCTTTTGGTATATACCAGACAAGACATCTACAACAACTGGAAAGGCCTCAGAAATACCTCACAAAGAGGATTACTGGCCTCAAACAGATGCCCTATGCAGACCGTCTCAACTCCGTCGCATATCACCTACTCAGAGGTGATCTCTGCCTAACATACAAAGCTATGTTAAACCCAGAGCTGTTGGACATGCTCCACTTAAAGAAATCCCAATCCCTCCGAACTACACACTCTAGGGACCTAAACCTTGTCACCACAATAAACAGAACATGCCAGAGGGATAGATTCCTGTACCAGAGACTTCCCATACTCTGGAATAAACTACCTCTCTATATCAAACAAAGCTCCTCATTAGCACTCTTCAAGAAAAATCTTGATGATTGGATGGGAAATAGGAAATTCACCCTGGGGATCACTTCTGTGGCTCTGCTCGACAGAAGCACAGAAAAATAATTTTCTTGGGTGGCAAAAGCCAGGGTACCTTTTTGGCTGGGCTTGTATAGGCCCCAGGGCCGATAGCCTAGTACCTACCTATGAAACTATGCTGAATCCTTATCCTACCCTATTTCTATTCTTATCAATCACGCCATACAAGAAGCATATATCCCACAGCTATGGAAGATATCATATATTATTCCACTACATAAAGGTGGAAACTCTTACGGATACTCAAATTATCTCTCCATTGCCATTCTATCGCCCTTATCTAAAATACTAAAGAAATGTATACATTCTCAAGTAACACAATTCCTAAACTCACATAATCTCCTCTCCCGTACACAGCATGGCTTCCAACAAAACCATAGCACAACAACCTCTCTGCTCTCTTTCACCAGTCTGGTCAACCAACACAGAAATAATAACTTTGCATATGCAATATTTATAGACCTCTCCAAAGCATTTGACATGGTTTCACATTCCTTACTATTAGATACCCTGGCCTCTCTATCCTTTGCCACTTCCGCTATAGCCTGGTTTAAAAGTTATCTGTCAAATAGGCAACAATCTGTCCAATGGCAAGGTGTACTATCCCCCTCCTCCCAACTACCATAGGTGTAACACAAGTCTCAATATTAGGCCCACTTCTTTTCTCCATATTTACCAATAATCTCCATATCACCACACAGCATGCTTCACTTATACAATATGCTGATGATTCAACTCTTTATCTGTTCAGCTCCATCACTTCTCACCCTACAACAACTCACCAGGAATCCTTTAGCTCTGTGGAAAGTTGGAACACTCAGATCCAACTTATCCTAAACCCTAACAAAACCAAATGACTACTTTTCACTCCCAACAAAACCATGTCCACCCCTCTGTCCTTCATTATCTCCTCCAAAAATGACACTATTATCTCTCCCTCTGACCACACCAAACTCATAGGCATTGAAATTGATAAAAATCTACACTTCAATGTCCGCATTTCACAAACTATCAAAAAAGTCCATATAAAATGGGAACACTATATAGGCACAGGAAATCCCTCTCTAAACAAGCATGGATTACCCTAGCCCAAACTCATCTATTGTCTACCCTAATGTATGCTGCTCCAGTTCTTACCCAGCTTAGAAAACTTGACCTTGCCAGACTCAAATTGTGTTATAAGAAAATTGCCAAGTTTGCGAAAAACTCCACCTTTAGAACCCACCATTGCCAGGCTCTAAGTGGAAAAAAAAACAGCACTAGGCCAACTTCTCACCCACTATAATACAAATCATCCTCTCCGATCTTCTGAAAAAAACCCTCCTCTGTATCTCTATTGCTAACAATACTGCAGGAAAAGCACTATTTTTCCACTCCATAGCTAGAACCTGGAATAACTCCCTCCTGCTCTGATTTCTACCTCTATCTCTGCTTTTTTTACAAACTTACTTAGATCACACTTAATGAAAAAGTGGTTATGCCCATGTATTACATGAGTCCTCTAATTATACCTACTGTAATATATACTACAGTCTGGGTCTTTTCCCACAGCTGATTGAAATTGTATATTTATTGTATTATTAACCATGTGTAACTATTTTTTCCTGTACATAGAGGTCTTGTTATTTCTTACTGCTGTATACTGTATTTTAATATATTGTTTGAAATTTTACTGTATACTGTATTTTAACAAATTGTGTAAAATTTTACTTACTGTGAAGCTTTTCTCCCCAGACCTCCACTGAAAATGGACCCGTGTCCAGTCAGACCATCCTGGTAAACAAATGTAAAATAAATAAATAAATGTCAATCCTTATGATGAACATTTGATAGCTAACTGATTGTCTGACACAACTATTTAGTCAGAATCACAGGTGCCATTACTGAAAGCGAAAAGGTTACCAGTGGTGTATACCACAGGCTCTGCATTGGTCAGTTTCATTGTTTGACATCTATTTTCCTGAACTCCTGGTTAAAACTCCTGGTCTATATTTATCTAAGCTTGATGACTACAAACTGGTGCTGTTATTCAATCCACCACACACTTAATTGCTTCAGCATATGGTAAACCATGTTACCAACTGGTACAAGGACAATGGTTTCAAATTAAATGTGAAAAGAAAACATTTTCACCCACTGTGTTGGTGACATAACTCTGCAATCAGATGCTGTCGTAAGGAAACTAGGCACTCTTGTTGATAATTCTTTATCGTTTGACTATTGTGTCTCCACTGTACTTCAAAAAGCTTTTTATCGGGCCCATCAAATTTCCAAAGGCATCTCATCCAGTGTTCCTTTACTTAATTTCCTTTTACTCATGTCATTTAACCTATTATTGAATATAATGCACCTTTTGGCATGAATTTGTCTAAACATATCACTCAGCTTGACAGACCATACAGACTAATAACTAAAAAGATGAATACAATTAACTTCTTAATTATCAGTACTGACTGGTAGCCCTTTCTGTATAATCATTCTATTGCTGAAAAAATGGTACTACAAATACCCACTTAAAAAAACTAGATTCATATCACAACATATCCCACACCTACGGAACAAACGTCTACAACATGTTAAGCAGAGTAGTACCTTTGTCACCTTCAAGGCAAGCTTAGAAAACTGGCTGGACATCATTACATTTTCCAGCATTATATGTTGTCTTGCCTTGTTTGAGGCTGTAAGGAAGTTTTAAATATGTTTTCTCAGCTAAGCTTCTAATAGTTTGAATGCTGATTGCCTATTATGTAACTATTAACCTAGTTATGAGCCTAAGACTGCGGTGGTGGTGCTGCGGTAGCGTTGTCGCCTCACAGTAAGACGTTGTCCTGTTTGATTCTCAGCTAAAGCGTCTTCTGGGCGGAGACATGCATGAATGGGCGTACCTTCATTGAAGGTTGTGTGTCAGAGCTGGCAATTCGGTACGTAAAAATTTACTGCCAATCATTAGAGGACCGGAGTTCCACTGTGGCGACCCCTAACTGGGAAAAGCTGAAAGACACAACAACAAAAACCTAGTTATGAGCCTATGAATATCTGAACATTTTTCAGCCTTACCCCCGCCCTCATCTTCTTTCCTTTTCTCCCATTTACCCCTCATTCTTCTGCTATTCCTGTCATTTTTATCTTTTCATTGCACACAGTGTATATAGAATTCTTTTATAAGGGCAGTTCTGATGTTAGATAACTTATTTCTCTAGTTATTGTGGTAGCTCTTGACTTTTGTGTATACCTTCTTGGGCACCAAAATTGTCCATGTTGATCAATAATCTACCCCAGTTAACAAATGAAAATGAGAAAACATTTCCCATTTTAGAGCCAGTGGCATGAACCTACATGCCATCTAAGAAAGCATTTGAATACAATACCTATTGACTTCTGAAGCACGTGCTGTTATAAGAGTGTACTCATTTTTCATTTGGTATACCACATTAGGAGTGCTTCACTTGTTTCAATTGAAAACATCCTTGATTATTTCTTACAGAAAAAAACAATATGCTTTTTGTGTATACGTCGTAAAACAGGGACAATGCACAATCTATCCATACTCCTGAACAGTAAAAAGCTTATGTATTTTCTACAGCTTTACCTCTGAGAATCAGGCCACTTCATTTGATGAGTACAATGTTGCTTGAAATTGTTCTGTCACTGGTTGTCATACAGATAACAAAATATCTGTAAGAGTCTAAGATGTAAGTTTGAAAGGTGTTTTAGGTCAGAACTTTCATATATCACTAAGAGTAATGAACCAAAAATAGGCACTCAGAGTACTTCTTTAATTTATGCGTTTTGGTGTATTAAGTGTCTTGAATTCATTTGCCACATGAATGATTTATTCATCAACAGTTTGTCAGCCAGACTACAGTAATTTGGCCAGATCTACATGCACAAAGGGAACAAACAAACATGCATATGATAGGTCATATCAAAGGCCTTGGTCCGATTCAGAAATAAACGCCCACTTAATAACTGATGTCATATACGGTAAGACGGTATCTGCAAGCGTTCTTTTTCTTCTCATTTTGTTTCTTTTCTTAATGAGCATATGTTGTGTCTGACCTAGATGGCTAACTTTGTTTCGAAATTTCGATCTCTGTTAATGTATGCAAACTCCAAATATCTTTGCAAACACAGTAGGGTAAAGTAGTAGTATTGCTTTTATGACCACTAGTAACACACCTATGGTGTTGGACAGCAAAATAAAGGAAAAGTGAATCCAAAGTCAATGAAGAGTCGTCATGACATGGTGTAAGGGAATTGTGCCTTACTTCAGGGAAAGAGTAGTAGAGTGCAGTGGGAAGCAGTCTGCAAGATGCAGGCTGTGTATCATGACTAAAAGGAAACGTAGATAAAACATACAGGTTTAATAAAGACTGTGAAAAACAAAGTAGGCAAAGTAATCTTGTGGACTGGGCAGCATACCACCTGATGCCTCCCCACACTGAACATTAAATAAAAAACAACAGTTTGCAAGTTGTCACTAAGGGATAGGAAAGTTGTTAGAAGGTTATCAATCTAATTTATCATGATTTTGCTCAAGTATAAGTTTAAAAAACCTTTACCTGAAGGAACATGTATCTTCAATTAATATAGCTTTGTTTGTTTAATGTGATGAGGTCAGATATGGGATCTCTCTGAATTTTTTGTAGGATCTTCTGTTACAAAGTCCTTTCACTTAACCACTTAATCTTGGTTGCTGAATTACCTTAACAGAAGGTACAAAAACTTAGTTAGCCTGGAAGTGAAACAGTATGTTTCACATTAATATACCATCTCTTTTCTTTCCGTTCCACATAGTAACAGATCATGCCTATCCAATCCATGATCTGATAATAACATAACTATAAGCAGAGAAGTCAGTTGCCTATACAAAGCTGTTGTCATCCCATTGAGTAATACTGGAACTGAGCAGATTTGCTCTGACAGGATAACCGATCTGTGGATGAAAATTAAATTCTTGAGCATCAACCTATAATTCAACCCACTGTGAATCAGAGCTCCTCAATAAAGAATCACTGTCTTCATGTTACACCAGCAGTGATGGCCTTTTTGGCAGGAGGGAGGGAGTTCCTCATTCTTTGAGTTGGCATCAACTTGGAATTGATATATATAAGTTTGGGGGGGGATAGCCCCACCTTCCCCAGCAAAAAAAAAAAATCACTTGTGTTTTTTCAGCTTTTTTTTTTCAAGGAATACAACCTGGGGATTTCACTCCTTCATGGATTTAATTTAATCTCCTCATTGTGAAAGCATCCCTGGCAGGAAAGGCTGTCCTGGGTGTGAAAGTAAATAATCACCAATACTTTTCAAGAACAGACTGCATGCACGTGTGTGTGTGTGTGTGTGTGTGTGTGTGTGTGTGTGTGTGTGTGTGTGTGTGTGTGTGTGTGTGTGTGTGTGTGTGTGTGTGTGTGTGTGCCTAAAGCACTAAAGAGTGCAGTATTTATAAACCCCATGTTGTTATACTTAATCTACTGAATTTGTTAGGTAGTGAAATCTCACATATTATACATAAGAAAATCAGGAAAATAGTTGTTAGTTAACAGTTTTATTGTCTATAACAATGTGCCAAAACGTTGCACTTCAGACTTACTTTGGGTTATTTTGTTGCATAATTTTAATATATGCTAATTTCCACATTACTGATATTTATAGCAGAGTTTAAAACTGCAAAGAAAAGCTGTAGCTGAAATTGTTGGTGTGCACTTTTAAAAGAATGGTTGACAGAACTCTATTGTAATAAGCTGCAGTCAGGAACATTTTAATTTTTAAGTAATTTCCATCTGAGAAATGATTATGAGTAATATGCAGGTCAGTTGCTATGGTAAGATTTCCATTCTTTGTTTCAGACATCTAAACCTTTATTGTTCATTCATTATAAAAATTTGATTAATCTGAAAAGGTTGATGTGTAATAAATGTGAAACATCTGTGGGAAGTGGTTGGTGGAAATAAACATTGATGAGTTAGTATTACAAACATGATCATTAATAAATCAACTGAACTGAAAGAAACTTGTAATATGCAGAACGTTACTTTTAGTAGCTTATTTGAATTTTACTTATTTTTGCTAATCAAAAAAATAAGTGGTTTACTTACTCACAGTAAGGTGAAAAGGGAAATGAAACGGTACAGTCATTTTATGAAAACGTGCAGCATTTTACAACCCTATGCACTCACACCCATTAATAAATATATTACATCCTAGAATAACTTACACTAAAGAAATAACTGTTTTTTTCTGACAAAAACAGTCACCTAATTCCTGACATAGCTTACTTTCATCAAATAAGCCATCCTTATGTCCCATATGTCCTAACTTTGATGCTTTACACATCCTTATATTGACATCCAATCTTGTATCAACTCATCTTTTCCCACTCCATGCCAAATTACCAAATGTTCCATTTCTTCTCTGCCTGTTGCTCACTAGCTCTCTTAACATAGCTACCACTAATTAGAGACACAGGTGCCATACCAAGGATCAATTTCCTCTTCCCTATCCACTTGTCCATGTTGCACTTGAATTGGGTTAAGGAGGAACTTTGTTTCACATTGATCGGAAGCCTGTTCCAGAGAAGGAGTAGTCTCTGGAATACTTACCTGTCTCTCCAGCAGTTCTTGTTTATATCCCAGACAAGGTTTAAATCTTCAGAATAGGCTATTCTTGTGCTGTTTGTTTTGTGGATATGCAGGAGGTCCATCATAGTGGAATATGACAATGCCTTGTATGCCAGGCATAGATCTTCCTTCAACAGCCTCTAGGATACAGAATGCAGGGATAAGTCATTGAGGCGGTCTGCATAGGACATGCTACTTATGCCCTGTTTTCTTTTAATGAGGAACCTCTGTGGATGTTCCAGTGTTTGGACATGCCTGGTTAGATACATACCAAAGGGGGCATTGTACTTAATGATAGGTCTGATGAATGTCAAATATATTGGAACAATGACTTCCTTGGACCTATTTGCCATACCTTTGTTTCTAAGTTGCATAACAAAGAATGATTTCTTCACTACTGTGTACACATGATAGTCAAAGGCTAGATTACTGTCTATGTAAGACCCCATGTCATTGACTTCTGGGTCAGCTCTTAGGGGTGTGTTGTCAATATAATATTTACTAGGGCTGGATGACTTCCTAAAGGATACTATTATGCATTTCTTGGCATTTAGTTTTAGTCCATGGCTCTGACAGCAGTTATTTGTCTGTGTCATCCCTTCCTGGAAAATGTTTGTGTCAGTGAGGGATTCAATGATAGCTCCTAATTTGCAATCATCTACAAATGTAGTCAACCAGAGGCTGTTGACATTGGCCTTGATTTCAGACAAGTAAAGGCCAAAAAGGAGTGGTCCTGGGACCAATCTCTGAGGGACTCCACTTGTGGCTGGACTCTTTGCAGATGTGAACCCACCAATTCTAACTTTCTGGGTCTTGTCTGTGAGCCAGCTGGCTATTTGCCAGGTGACATAAGGCTTTGTACCTAAGCTCTTGAGTTTCTCAACAATGCCTGAGGGAGGTATTGTGTTAAATGCCTTGGTCAGGTCAAGGGAGGCAATATGAATCATTTTGCCCTCATCCATTGCTTTGTTTATTTTCTCAAAGAAGTCCACCAGATTGAGTAGGCATGACTTGCCCTTGACCAAATTGGGTTTTTTCCAGTGTCTGTAGGTTTCCTATGTCATTATTGATCATTTCCATGATAATTCTTTCCATGACTTTGCATATCAGACTAGTGAGACTTATAGGTCTGTAGGTTCCAGGGTCTGTAGGTGCCCCACCTTTGTGAAAAAGGATGACTGTTGCTATTCTCCATTCATGAGGCTCAAAGCCTGTTTGGAAGACAGAGTTAAATATCAATTCCAGAAGGCCTAATGGGTCATGTTTCATGCTATTTAGTAGACATCCTAGGATACTATCCGGGCCCATTAATGCAGTGTTCTTGGCCTTAGAAAGAGCATTAAGGACCTGTTCCCTAGTGATAGCAGGGGGGTTATATGTGATGGTATTTCCTGAGGGAAGGTTGAGGGGGAAAGAGAGGGGGAAAGTTGGAAGTGAATTTGTCAGCCAGCAGGTTTGCTACATCTTCCGGCTTTTTTAATATCTCCAAATCCTTTGGGTTTCTAATACTATGACAGGAATAGACCCCGTTCCTAAGTGAAAGTATGATTATAGGCCATAAAATTAGTATTATTTTAATCTTTGATGTTAGCCAGAAGTGCTCTTTACACCACCCACAATGTGACCAGGACTGGTTCCTTCTACAATTAATTTGGAGTTGCATGTATTTGTAACATCTAACAAATTGCAAATTCTTTTTATAAGACCCATTGCTCCTACTACTATTATTGGAACTGTCTGGGTATCTTTCTTCCACATTGCCATAATTTCTGCCTGTACATCCTGGTATTTTATGACTTTGTGTCTCTCTGTATGTAAGACACTATAGTCACTGGGGGCAGGAATTTCAATGATCATTGCTACTTTTGTCTTCTCTTCGTGGACTACTGTATTTGTTTTTTTTTTGCATCTATTTTTGAACTGTTGGTATGCATGATTGTTTGTGTCTTTTGGCTTTTCCCGGTTAGGGGTCGCCACAGTGGAACTCCGGTCCGCTAATGATTGGCAGTAGATTTTTACGTGTTGGCTTGCCGGGCCTAACGCACAACCTTCAATGAAGGAATGCCCATTTACGCATATCGCCACACAGAAGATGCTCTAACTGAGACTCGAACGGGCAATGTCTAACTGTGAGGCGACGACACTACCACAGCACCACCACTGTGATATAAACTTCATCATTTTCTATAATGCTTTGTGGCTCATTTTTCCCATGTTTTTCAGTTTCTCCAATATTATAATGTTTGCACCATCCCCAATGCAACAGTCTTGCCACATTATTATGCCTTTCAGTATACAGTCCTTCTCCCATTAGTGTATCATACCCAGCAATAAGATGTGTGACTGTTTCCAATTCTGTTTTATAAAACCTACATTTGTCTGTTTCCACACATATTCAGTGGACTTTTTTAACCAATGTGTACATAGTCCACTATCCTGGGCTGCTAATATTAACCTTTTGTCTTTTGGTTTAAATTCACCTCTTCTTAGCCATTCCTGTGTTCGATCCTGATTGACATGAGGGTTATTCCAAGTGTTTTCTATAATTGCAACTATATTTATGCATTTTCCACATTTCTTGCCTTCTCATCTGATCTTTCACTTTGTATTCTTTCCTTTGTATTTTGCGCATTCAGTTGCTGCCTGATTTTTATCTACTTCTGTTTTGATTTCAAATCTCACTTGACACCAATATATTTCTGCTAAATTAAGCAGGGAAGTCATCTTAGACATGTTCTTCGTATGTTTTAAAACTTCCACTATGTTTGGATCTTGTGAAGTCAGCAGATATGGATGCAGTCCTACTATTGCAGATTTATACATGTAATCAATTTTGAGGAGGCCCATACCTCATTCAGAATGGGGAATATATAATCTTGGTATGCACTGATTTTTATACTTCATTTGATAAGCAAGAAGCATTTTTCTTGTTTTCCAGTCCAATTGATCCAATACCTTTTGAGGCCTGTCAATCACTCCAAAACTGTAAGGTAGGACAGGAACAGCAAAGTGCCTCAGAACTTGGATTTTGTTCCTAGATGTCAGATCTGTTTTTAATATTAATTTTAGTCTTCTAAAATATTCTGTTCTTAGCTTTATTTACACTTGTTCATGTTTTTTTGTTGATCCTTCTTCAATTCCCAAATATTTGAATGCCCCCTCTTGCAGAAGTTAATTTATATCACATTCCTGTCCCAAACTGATATTTTCTTAGTGCTGCAGCTTTCCTGCTTTAAACATTGATTTTGTACATTTACCAAACCAAATCACATTCTTATGTCATCTGAGAAAGTTTTGACCACTTGCAGTTGTGCCTTGAATTCCTCATCTGATGGACTATACAGTTTTAAATCATCCACAAAAAGTAGATGAGAGGACTTTATACTTTGTTATTTAATGGGAGCCAAACTGTAACCATGAAATGACCTAGACAGCTTAATGGGTAAAAGGCTAGACAAAACAGCAACAATGACAGTCACCCTGGAATATCCCACTTTGAAATTGTATCTCTGGAATAATAATTTGTCCTTTATCATGGCTTAACTGTAAAGTGATTTTCCACTGTTTCATGGTTGCTGTAATGTAAGAGATCGGTGTAGGTTGTATCTTATACATTTTAAGCACTCTTTTATCTATGAATGTGGAATACTGTCAAATGATTTTTGTAGTCTATCCATGCCATACTATTATGACTTTATTTAATAACAAATGATCCTTTGTTCCATATGACTTGCTTTTGTTACCCTTTTGTTCTATTGCCATGATCTCGGCATGAATTCCATTGTATGGTTTATATTTCGTTGTAATGCAAGTTATTGGTCTATAGTTTTTAGGACAGCTTGCAGGTTCACTCTTAAGGAGAAGTATTGTTTTTCCTGTTGTTAACCAGGTTGCCATCTGTTTGGGGTATGCATATAAATAGTTCTCACTCATGGTTAAATCTTCATGTAAAGATGTTAATACTTTTAGCCAGAAATTAGGTGCTGCATCTGTGCCTGGTGTTTTCCATTTAGTAGCTTTTCTTAATTTTGTTTCAATTTGTTCTGACTGTTACTTCATCCCATTTCATATCCTGTACATTTCAACTTCTTATTCTTTCTTTTACTTCTTCTTTCCCTTCGGCATCTTTGTTATGTTCCTCCAAATCTTCATAGATATTCTCCAAAATGTGTCGCTTTCTTTTTTGTGTGGTGTTTCAATTCCATTTACCTTATTTCCCAATTCTCTATAAAACGTTTTGAGTCATCAATAAATTGATTATTTTGTACTTTTCCTTTGTATTTATCTGCGTATCTTCTAAGGTTTTCTGCTTGTGTTTATATCTTTAATTTATTATTTGTAAAAATGTATGATAGACCTTGATCTCTTCTGATATTGCAAGTTGCTTTTATAATGTCTATCTTTCTAAGTATTTTGCTGATCTGTTCCCTCTTCTGTACTCTTCTAACAGTGACACTTCTTGTCTTAATTGCTTTATAGTTTTCTCTATTTAATACTTTCATAATGGCATTGGATTTTTCCCCTTCCTTTCCCTTACTACTCTGTGTTTCTGTGGTAAGACTTTATCGGTTATTAATTTAGCTATGCAGTAATATATCCTGTTTACTTCTGTTATATCGTATTAATTTCTGTGAACAGTCCTGATTACTGTGTTCATTTGTTTAGTCAAGCTTCTAACATTTGGGGTCTTTTTGTAGTCTATTTCTTTCATTGGTCTTAATATGTCTATCCATCTGTTTTAAATCAAGCAACTCTTCCCTTAGATTATTTTCTTCAAAATTGTGGGCACATTCTTTGTTCTTCATTTCCTGCAGGCATTATATAGAAAGTTCCAGAACATCTTCCCGTGACATATTCTCTTCAGTTTCATCCTGTGTCATCTGTTCCTCTTTCATATTTGAACTCACTGGCTTATCATTCCACAACAGTGATTGCGTATGTGTTGTGACAGCTTCCTGTTCCTTCCCTTGCTGTGCAACTCCAACTTAACTTTTGTACTGGTTTGCTCCAAAGTATCTTTATATGGTACCTGATCAGATGTTTCCCACTGCACTTGTTTCTCTTTAATTTGGGGATCCATTATTCTATCTTGCTGTAGTGTTACCAGAGTTAGATTTTCTACACTAAATCCTTTACTTTGCAGTATCTATTTCTTTCACTTCTCCATTACTAATCCTCTTTTCTACTTTCCCTCTTTGTTTACTTATTTTTTGTATTGTAAAATTTTCCATATCTGAATGCCTTTGCCTGTATTTCTCTTCAAATATCTTTGGTGCTGCTCTTTTCATATTTATTAGTTTTGCTTTCTCCTTTGCATAAACATTGCACCATATTAAATCTCTTTTTTCTTTCCCATGCCCATATTTCTTCTTCAGATGTCTCCTGCTCCTCCTGTTTCTCCTTACTTGGGGGACTTGTTGTTCTATCATACTGTGATATGAACTGTGTTTGACTTTCTGCACTTTATCCTTCACTTTTCATGTATTCCATAACTTCAGTTTCTATTTTAATTTCTACTTTACTAATCTCCTGTTCTGTTTCCCCTTTGTGATCTTATTTTTTGTATTGTGAAACCTTTCATATCTGGGTGCCTTTGATTTTATATCTCTTTGAATATCTTTGGGGCTGATTTTTTTGTATTGATTAATCTGGCTTCCTCCTTTGCATACATATTGAACTATATCAGATCTCTCTATCTTTCCCATGTCTAAATTTCTTTTTGTACAGCTTTCAAAAATCTCTAGATTTTTTGTAATTTAAAAAATCCAACTTATTAAATTTTTTCAAAATATTTGTTCATTATATTAATATTTTCAATAAAGCTATTTTTAAAAAAAATCTATATTTTGTTCTTTATATTTTTGCACTTCCTCAGTCACTTCTTTTTCCAAACGGCCTAAGGTTTCTTGGTCTATATAATGGTTTTCATGCAGCTGCTCTACTAATGAACACAAATTTGCATTTCAAACTTTTGACAGTTTTTCTTCTGTATTTTCTTTCCTCTAATTCATCTGTTAATCTTTTTGTATATCTTCTGTCTGGAAATTCTCAGCTTCTTGCGTAATAGTAAAAATACTTAATTTATTTCTTATCCTCAGTCATCAACTCTATTATCTTTCTGGCTCTTTTTTGGTCACTTCCAAACAATTGAGGGGATACTAGTAAGTAGACCCTGATGTTTTTGGTTGTAGTATTTAGGAAGATTTTATGAACTTAGGTTAGACATCAACAAATCAGGCAGCACTTACTGAAAACAAAGAATTAGCTTGTCAAGGATAATGAAAACAAGGGAGATGCATGAATGGCTACTGCCTAGCTGCTACTACTGCTGGTCTCACCACAACTTCTCACTGTGGGATACAGTACTCCTGTGCTTCTTCTCTCATCAGATGCAAAACAGTCACACCCATCCCAAGATGAGAAACAGGCCACAGGATATTTTGTGATTAAAGTCTTGTCCCAGATGATGCAAAAGTCTGTAGACTTGTTACCTTTTCCTGGTAGAAGGCTTGAACAGCAATCAGACCAATCAGAAAGGTCAAACACAGACAATCACTGCCCAGTCAGAAACAGTCAGGAATCAATGCAATCTGCTTCTTCTATCACCAGTAAAATATGAGCACAAATTCCAAGCTGGCATCTATGAAACAGTCATTAGGCTTTCTGGTGGTTGACTGTTTCCAGGAAATACTGTCCCTATGCTCCTTCTATCACCAGAAGCCAAATAGAAGCACTAATCCCAAGATGACTACTGAGAGCCAGAATGTGGGCTCTCCAATAATTGATGATCTTGGAGTAGATGTTTCAGATTTTAAATGTAAGATGGAAAAAATATATTACTATCCTAAGAGGTGCAGTGTGCACTAAGCAGTTAGATATGTAAGAGGGGGTAGCTTACGCTTCAGCTATCTAAGTGGGGAGTCACTGATTTTAAAAGAGCAAGATAGACTGGCTTGAAAGGGGTGGCTCTTTGTATTCTGATTCTATGGAATACAGTGGGGTGGCCAATAAATTTAAATAGCTAAAGAATATTGATATCGCAAAGTAATAATGCTGTGCTTGCTCACAATAGCCAAAGAAAGATAAGGGGAAATGAGTTGTGTGGTCAAATTAAAGATAAGGGGCAGGCAACTAGTAAGATAGCTGAGTTTAAAAACACAACAGCACCAGTGGAAGGGTGAGAAAACAAATTCTATGTGATACACGACAGACACAGCTGTGGTCTCCTTCCTAGTTTAAATGTGCAATTAAGAGCAGAATACAAGTAAAAGAATAAAAAAAATCGCAATATAGAAAATAGAAGAAATCAATGAAGTAATATAAATTACAAGAAATTTCATTCACAGCAAGATGTGGCAGAGTCTGGGTGAGCTTTTCCAGTAAAGCCTTGAAATAGTTTATTTTACCCCTTAAATAGAGGGTTAATTCCTAGCTCCACCTTAATTGATCTGTTCTAATTTCTGTGTGACTCACAAGAGACAAAGTCATGGTCTCTTTCCTAGTTTAAATATGCAATTAAAAGCAGACTAAAAGTAAAACACAGTGTAAAGAAAATAAATCACAGTATATAAAACAAAAGAATGTAATGAAGCAATACAAAATACAATAAACCAAAAACAATCTAATATTTCCCTCACAGCAAGTTGTGGCAGTTTCCAAGTGAGTTTTTCCAGTAATTCTGAGTTCCCTGTGTTAGTCTCAATATATTGGAATAAGCTACCACAATCACTACACATGGCCAACTCTAATTTCCATCCCAGAAAACTCTTTTTTGCAATCTGCTCTCAAACTGGCAGTATATCATGTTATTAACTCTAAAGTCATCTGCCACTGATCTTCTTCCTTCTCATCCTTAATAAGACTTCTTCTTCCTCATCCCCTCTTCACCGAATTAAACTCTTAAGCACCAGAGTTCACTGTAATACATCTGTATCCATTTTATCCCTTAGTAATGTACTAGTCTTTGCACCTAACATCTATACTGCTTGCTTCTACCTTAGGTTACACCTGCTTGTGATGTCCTGATTCCCAGACCTGTGCAGAAAAGCTCATATTATGTTTCTAAGTAAATACTGCACTTCTCATTTTGATAGACTGCATATATATATATATATATATATTATTTCTTCATATTGATTCATCAACAAAATACAATATTTTGTGTAGTGAAGCTTTTCTACCTGTGCCTTGGTTTGAAATGTTTTATGCCCAATCAAAATTTCCCATCTATAAAATAAATAAATAAACAAATACGCATGGCCATATATGTATGTTAGGTCTGCAGTATTTTGTTGCTGCTCTCTGTGTTCTTTCTACTGTTGTTTTTATGGCCTTTGGGCAACGTATTAATTCTCTAGGAAGGACACTTCAGTCTATCCTTTCTGTTAGGTCAATCATTCTAAGATTGTCTTGCAGGAAACAGTGAACAATATCATATGGACTGTGTGCATTGCATAGTATATGTACTTTTTAATTTGCTACTTTTCTTGAAAAAAATCTTTTGGCATGCATCTGTGTTTGCCCATCACATTCTTGGTTTTAACTCCCTGTGCCTGCACACCTCTGATTTCTTGTCACATACCTCCACATGCAGCACATGGCCACTGCAATATCCAGCTTTCAGTATTATCTGCACAACTGCTACTGCGTCTGCTGCTACTGATCTGATTCTCACTATTTTTATTAGCTTTGGACTGACTTTTTCTGCCTAATCCTGCGTACACCAACCACCAATATTTTTCATTTGCTGGACCTTGAGACTACAGGACTGCATCACCGCCCTTCATCAGGCTTACCAGGACTCTCTTGGAGTAGTAACCTTTTCCCTAAAAATAATGGGCCTGTTTGTGGGGAAACAGCATAATATATCACTTATTGTATACTACAACATTGTTTCCCAAATATATTGCTGTTCTCTAACAACGGTGATTACTTTGAATGCCACTAACACCTTATAGGATAGACAAAGCAACAAGAGTCAAGTCAGCACGGCCTCAGAGAAAAGCAAAGTAAAAACTTTAATGAAAACATGTAAGTGCTTTCCTGCCAAAAAACTGTTTCTTCAGACCATAAAACACATACTTGCTCAACATTTATATACACATCAAATACCATTGTTAGATTCAATGAAGCAATTATGCAACCAGTTAGCGAAATAGGTTTTGTGACTTCAAAGCCAGTCATAAAGGGACCATTCCATTTAACTCTTTCACTCCAATGTAGCTCAGGAAGTTTGCACTGTAACTTCCAATGGACTAAGCCTTTTGACAGAATCAAATTATGTCCTCACATTTCAAACAAATATTCATATCTCTGGAACCATAGAGCTTATGAAAGAAGTATAAATGGAAAACTCTTCAACACAAGCTATTTCTCTAGTGGTAGTATTCTTTAGGTTCTAGGTCTTAAACTAAATTTTTAAGTCATAGTAAATGCAGTAACGATTATATTTGTGATATTTTTTAAACAACTTACAGTATCTCAGCAACCACTCAAGTTACACACATACTGGCAGTAGCATTTTATTCATCTAGATGAGAGGTTACATATGAAGCTAAGGAGTTCTGTTTGTGTTACTTGGTTGCTGAGATATTTAGAGAAATGTGAGCTTTATATGTACATAAATTAATATCATAAAAACAACAGTTAATATCTATTTATCTGCACCAGACAGAGGTAAAATATTAATGCAGTTGAGTTTGCCATTATGTAAGCTTTAAGCTTAAGATGATTTGAAATTATTGATGCAAATATGAACAAGCAATATTTGATACCTAGAGGTGTCAGTAGGAGTTAACTGCAGATGCACCTGGAGTCAGCATTTGGATGTAATGAGTTAAACCCAACTTCTTATCCAAACTCTTGCACATGTTTAGCTAGAGCATTCTTAGGCTTCAATTTACAAATATCATACAAATGTCTCTTAAAAGACAGCTATGCTATGGTAAACATGAGAGGAATATGCCACTGTCCAATCGTGTAGGTACTTTTCCATGTGGCCTTTGTAGTATATGTGAATACGTTTGTACCTCCTCAAAATTCAAACATCCAGATATACGGAAAGTGTTTACTTTCAAGCTGTATGTTAACTGTAAAAGTAGAGATCTAGTTTATCATGCACTTTGTTCAGCATGCCAGTGTTTCTATGCAGGAAAGACTAACTGCTCCTTAAAGGACCGTATACAATATTTATATGATATTTGTAAAATGAAGCCTATGAATGCGCCAGCTAAACATGTGCAAGAGTTTGGAACTCAACATTCTTTTATGTTTATGGTTATCCAGTTAATCAATGATGATATTTGAGGGGGGTGAGCTCAGAAATCGAACTGAGTATACAGAGTTCTGCCGGATCATATTGTTGCAGGCTGATAAGAAGTTAGATTTAAATGGGATAGTCTCTTTAAAACCAGCTTTGAAGTCACAAAACCTATTTTGCTAACTGATTACATAATTGTTTCATTGAATCTATCAGTGATATTTGATGTCTATATAAATGTTGAGCAAGTATGTGTTTTATGGTCTAAAGAAACATCATTTTTTGCTATGAAAGCACTGACCTGTTTACATTAAAGTTTTGTTTTGCTTTTATGTGAGGCCATGTTGTCTTGACTCTTGTTCCTTCATCTACTGGAATTTTTACTGGGCCTGTCTTTACCTACACAACTGATCTGTTTGTAATTTTTGGAATACCTCATAGAAGGTGTGGAACTGGTATCAAGTAGTATTTTCCATTTACATTAACACAATGTGCTCAGCATTAAGTCACTTGTCAAGGACGTGTCTGAGGACAAGGGCAATGAAGGTGTCCAATTTTCTTACAAGTGCATCTGTGAATGACAGACCTTGTTATGGATGACCATGATTCATGCTATTGCATTAGAAGGTTGCTGTTATTCTGAATGGCTTATGTGGATGAACATTACTGTGCCTGACAATGGCTCATGCAATAATGATATATGACTTCTTATAAAGATGCCATTTTGATATGACTGAAAGCTGTTCTTGCATCATGCGGATGTCCAGATATCAAGTCAATCCTCAATTCCACTTAAGGTCTGATGTAACTAGAACTGGTCTTGGCATGTGAGAGCACTTTGCAGGTTATTGTTATGGCTGGCATTTCAGGTGCAGCTACAACCTGTTCTGATACAATACCAATGATCAGAGATAAGGTGGCCTACTTCTGTGTGTGGCTTTTGTGATGGTTAGCCATGGTACTTGAAGATGAAAACCAGGAGTATTACTACTGTTGCCACAGTTAATGTACCTTTGAAATACTCTTGTAATGTTTTCATGTCCTTATGACCTGTACACTGTTTTGCTGGCCATGCTATGTTGTTTGTGTGGTATAATGCTAAAAATGCCATGAGGTGTGCATACGTCTGGAGGTGATATATGGGTTTTTAGCATGGCACATCCTTCTAGAGTATCATTACTAACAAGCACAACAGAACAGTTCTGAGTAGGGTAGTGCATGTTATTAATTGTATATGGTACTAGTTCCCTTAAGATTCTGCTGTGTTATGTCTTCTTTGTGTATGATACACAGAGCTGTGGGATGCTGGGAATGATGTGCTGCTGCTATTGTCATAATTTTAGGAAATTGTTGTATTATGTCCTTGTAACACTGGTCTTCCTCCATCTTTGCTTAAAATGTTTTTCTAAAGATATACTCTGTCAGTGTTAAGGACATTGACATACTGTACTATAGTACTGCAACTGGAGATTTCAGTACAGGATCATATGTTGTTTTCACTAACCATTTGTGCAAAGGCAACACTTTTTATCTTCCCATTTGCAAAGTGGACTTCCATGTGTGTGTATTTCACATTCTGCTGACAGTCAAAGTGTAACACTGTTGTGTTTATCACACTGGTGCACATACTTCTCATTGTTTTTGTGCTGACACTGTATGGGGTACCAATTTATGCATGCCCCTTCATGTGGTTTTGGCAGTGCATACACACTTCCACACATGTGAGGAATATTGCACATATTCTTTAGGGGTACAGTGTGCAGAGACATACATCATGAATGTATCCAGCATCATCTAATGATAAAGATTGTATTAACACTAAATTTGGCTTTCAGATCAGAATGATTGCCATATGGGTTATTTCATCAGTTATGAAAGGAAAGGCTTACCTTTTGAAAGAGGTAAAAATTCAGAAAGGTTGCCTTACCTGATATTTCAATGTTTTGGCAAATGCATAATATTGTGTCATTTAGCTCAACAGCAAGAAAAACATAATTTAGAGAAATGTCTGGCCACAATAAGAAAAATCATTAATGACGCATTACCTTTTCTCTGAATCAAACAGTAATGCAGTCAAACTAACCACACTGTTTGTGCAAGGTTCACCTGACCATGCTTCTGTGGAGGTTATGTGCCTCTGCTGTAGCTGAGCTTTCTGTAAAGATGTGCAAAACTACTCCTGCCCAGTGTTTCAGATACTTTAGTACAATACTGCAGTAATATTATGTGCATAACCACCAATGTTTTGTATTGTATACTGTCTTTCATAAATAACTATGTTTGTAGCCTGCTCTAGTAATGATCTATCATAGATTGGGTGCTTTGGGACAACACTGACATTACTGCTGAAGTTTATATTTTGTAATGTTTTGTGAATCAGTTCTGTACATGCATTTATGCCTGACACATGTCATCGACTTTCACAATGTAAATGCCTAGATTATGATTACTTAGCTTACACTGTATACAGGATTTTGTGATTCATTTATTATTTGCTTATTTAGTTAACCACTGTCATCTGATATTGCCATGGCCTCTGAGTGACCCAAAGATTACTTGGAGAAGAATTAATAGGACATTCAACATTCTGATCTCACTAGCAAAGCTTCTAGTCTAAGTAGCTGAATAAAAATTCTGTTGATGAGTTAATGTAATGTACAAATCCCATCGTTTATGAATGTGTCCAAAATGATCTCATAATAAAAACTGCATTAACTCTAAATTTGGCTTTCAGATTAGAATGATTTCCATATGGGCTATTTTATCAGTAATAAAGGAAAAGCGTATCTTTTGAAAGAGGTAAAACTTCAGAAATGTTTCCTTACCTCTTATTTCAATGATATGGCAAAGACATAATACATGGTAGTCCACATAGACCATTAAATGGGTGGGGGAAATTTTGGCAGGTTTTAGGCAGGATTCAATAAAATGTTCACTGCTCATGCTAATTGCCCAGAGTGAGTTTGTCATTTAGATCAAAAGTGAGAAAATGTGATTTAGAAAAAGGTATGACCACAAAAAGAAAAACTTCATTATCGGCTCATCAGCTTTTCTCTGAATCAAGCACTAGTAAATTCATATCTAACCACATTAGTTTTTTTCTTTAGCAGCCCATACCACACACAAACACACATGCACACACGTGCACACACGCACACACACACACACACACACACACACACACACACACACACAACTCATCCAAAAACAAGCACTGCCACACTCAATCACACTCATAGAAACATGCAGCCATACACTTACACTTGTACGCACAAATCAACACACACATATTGAGAGTCTTGATTTCCTACCTAACCTTCCTAGTGCAACCACCCTGGAAGACACATTCACACACACACACACACACACACACACACACACACACACACACACACACACACACACACACACACACACACACACACACACACACACACTCTGACAAACATACACTATCCTATCCCCAAGTCTTCATTGAACCTAACTGAACCATGACTTCTAACAAAGATGAATAGATGATGCTGTGTTTTTAGTGGTCACTTTTTCCTCCTATAGTACAGTTTTACTCAATTAAGTGCAAATTGCGAGCTGCAGACATTTCTGGAGGAAGCACATAGATAATTAGCATAGCCACTCCCCCAGATTGCCACATTGGCATGGGGTTTCGCCTACAAGACTGGTCCATACCGAAGGCTTCATGATGAATAAACTATCATTGGTAGAACAGCCTATGAATTTGAAATGCTTAGTGAGATACAAAAAAATGTTCAGACTAAGGCTGCTGCATCACACTAAGTGTTTACTGAATCCAAGGGTTTGTTCCTTGCTAATACTTTTAATCACATTTGCTGGCTACTTTGTTCAGAGGTTTATCCCCTCTGTGCGACTGGGTCAGACAAACAAGGTATTAGTTTTATTTGTACTGTGCAGCATATAAATATGCTCATATATCCAATGCAATGGGCTCTAGAGTGATCAGATACACAAAAAGGCTGTCATATGATGTTCATAGGTTCATAGGTTCATAGGTAGGTACTAGGCTATCGGCCCTAAGGCCCATACAAGCCTAGCCAAAAAATGTACCCTGGCTTTCGCCACCCAAGAAAATTATTTTCCTGTGCCCCTGTCGAGCAAAGCCACAGAAGTGATCCTCGGGGTGAATTTCCCATTTCCCATCCAATCATCTAGATTTTTCTTGAAGAGTGCTAATGAGGAGCTCTGTTTGACGTAGGTAGTCTGTTCCAGAGTATGGGAAGTCTCTGGGACAGGAATCTATCCCTCCAGCATGTTCTCGTTATTGTGGTGACAAGGTTAAGGTCCCTAGAGCATGTAGCTCAGAGGGATTGGGATTTCTTTAAGTGGAGCATGTCCAACAGCTCTGGGTTTGACATAGCTTTGTATGTTAGGCAGAGATTGCCCCTGAGTAGGCGATATACAATGGAGTAAAGCTGTAGTTTTTTGAGACGGTCTGCATAGAGCATCTGTTTGAGGCCAGTAATCCTCTTTGTGAGGTACATACCAAAAGGGGCGTTGTACTCTATAATGGGTCTAATGAGTGATGAGTAGAGGGGAACAATGACCTATGACAATGTACACCTTGATCACATATTACTGCTTTACTGTTGCTATTGAAATTATCTCTTTCTCCAACAGAATTGCCATCATGAGTTGTTATTATTATGATTATTATTACTATTATTATTACTACTATTACTATTATGCTTCGCATTCATTTACTGGGAAAGCCAGGCTGGCCAAAGCCCCTTTTCAGCTGATGCCCATTGAGAAAAGCTCTACATAAAACATTAAAGTACAAAAAATATTAGCACTTGCAATTTACTTTATAGAACTGAGCAAAGCTTAAAAGAGCAACAAAGTGAAATACAATACAGTCTAAGAAATATTTAAACATTAGGTAAAAGGCAGTACTTTGACAAATGTATATATGTGTTACAAATGTGTATAGAAATAAAGCTGACCATCCATTTAGCTACAGGCAAATGTCATGGGGCCAGATTCAATAATACCTGCACTAACAATAACACATCTGTATTCAGAAACACCCCTACAACATTTGTTGTGCTTTTTGGTCACTCAGAAATATTATACTAAGTGTAAATGTAGTCTATACTTTGTGGTAACCTTTATGAATCCCCCTCAGTATTTAAAGCTGCAAGAAAGTCAGTAGGAAAACTAAAATTAGCAGGAAAAATGTGTGAGTTATGCTTGTGTTGTCTGGTCATTCAGAGCAGTGTACACTTAGTGTACACTTAGAGTAGGCATTAATGAATCCCAGGGATGATGTTTAAGTGCAACCTAGACCAGTGGATGGGAAACAGAAAATGTATACCAGGCCTAGTACCCATATCCCTTATGGACAGAGATAGCTTATAAATACCTTGCCCTCAATATTCTATTTGGATATAAGACGTCATTATTCTTTTGGTGAAACCTGGCTAGGCTTAGAATGGCCCCCCCCGGGGTTGTTGGCCTAGTAAAAGTCTATGAATCTATGAATAGGCCCTGACTTTTGCTACTGAATAACCATTTTACAAATATGTTTTCAGATTATATTTCCTTTTATCAATGAACATATGTTAATATATCACTTTGTTTAACATTTCAGGACAACCTAAAAAAAACTTCCCATTGCTTCTAATAATATTTCTCATCTCTTTAGGATCTATACTATATGAAGCTGTAAATTCATGTAAAAAAAATAGGCGTTCCCATTCAAAATTGGGCCCCTGTTTACATCGGACTGTTCATTGGCAAAGAATATGAAGCAGAACACAGAATAAGCTTATATTTACTTGCCCTGTTCATAATCAACTACATTTCTAATGGTACTTTCATTGTACTTTCTTTCCACAAATAACACCATCAAACAGAGCTGTAGCCCATCTAGTACCCAGTGCAACCCCCTCAGATTTGCTCCCCACCCTCTCAGGTCTTCAAGTGTAGAGCAAAAACGAATGGATCTCGCCATACCCAATAGAACCAAGACACCCTCCTCCAGAAAAAGGAAGCCAATCTGGTGGTCCCCTGCCATAAACAAACTCTACAACAGAAGGAGGAAACTGATGCAGAATAAGGTGAAGTCCCAAGACTGGAAAAGCTCCCATATCTGCCTCAACAGAAAGTTGAGATCCCTCATCAAATCCTCTAAAGCTAGCAATGAAAACAGAATTGCAGCAGATAGTAAAGACAACCACAAGTCCTTCTATAGTTATGTAAAGAATCTTCACAGCAATACCCAAATTTGCTCTGAGCTACTGCACAATGGTACCACCTATATCAAGCCAACAGATATTGCCAATATACTGGCCGACAGATTCAGTGCCAACTTTTACCCCTCCCATCCACAAAGGACCAATCACAATACTAGAAGATTTCCAAGCACCTAGTATTACTGCTGCACAAGTTAAAACAGCACTATCCAAGACCAAGAATACAGCTTCAGTGTCTCTGGCTGTGTTCTACATGAACTACAGAGTGAACTGGCACCTCACCTGTGTGCCCTGTTCAATCACAGCCTCACCTCAGGCTTTGTCCCTACCGAATGGTGCACTGCTATAGTCATCCCTCTCCACAAAGGAGGCATGACTGCAGACCCTGGGAACTGTTTCCCCATTAGCCTGACAAGTTTGATATGCAAAGCTATGGAATGCATCATCATGGACCTAATAAACAAGGATATAGGGAATCTCCAAACTCTGGATTCCACACAGTTTGGTTTTGTGAAGTGTAGATCATGCCTGCTTAACTTGGTCGACTTTTATGAGTCAGTCACCAGAGCTGTGGATGAAGGCAAGGTGGTTCATACACCCTACCTTGATCTGGCCAAGGCCTTTGATACCATTCCCTACTCAGGAATCATAGAAAAACTCACTACGCTAGGCATCACCCCCTATATCACTAGGTGGGTTGCAAACTGACTCATAGATAGAACCCACAGAGTGAAAGTAGCTGACTCCAAGTCAGACTGGTGACCAGTCACAAGTGGAGTCCCACATGGATTGGTCCTGGGTCCTTTCCTGTCTGGTATCTATTTCTCAGAAGTCCAGGCCAACACAAAGGGACTGTGGCTGACAAAGTTCACAGATGATTGCAAGTTGGGAGCCATTATTAACTCCCTAAGTGATGTTGACATCCTACAGAAAGGCCTCACTGAGATCAACGACTGGTGTCAGAACCATGTCCTTAAGCTCAATGCCAAAAAATGTGTCGTCATCCCTCTTGGGAAAAACCCAGTTTCCATGAATTACTACTTCAATGGTAGTCTACTGAACACAGAAGGCATTATAAGAGATCTGGGAACACAGGTTGACAGCAACTTCTCTTTTGACCACCACATTGCCACTGTGGTCAGAAAGTCCTTCTATGTGGCACATCTCATTACTAAGGGTTTCTGCATCCAGGAAGAAAGAGGTCATTGTCTCCCTCTACTTTTCCCTCATTAAGCCAATCATTGCGTACAATCCCCCATTTAGTATGTACCTCACTAGACACCTGCAACAGCTGGAAAGGCCACAAAAGTGCCTCACAAAGAGGTTCCTAGGCCTTAAACACTTGTCCTATATGAACAGACTCTAAAACCTCCAACTATTCTCTGTCTCATATCACCTGCTAGAAATGCTACATCTAAAGAAATCCCAATCCCTCCGCACCACATGCTCCAAAGACCTCAACCTCATTATCAAAATTAACAGAATATGCTGGAGGGGCAGGTTCATAACCCAGACACTGGCCATTCTATGGAACAGACTTCCCTTACATGTCATGCAGAGCACCTCACTGACCCTCTTCAAGAGAAATCTTGATGAGTGGATGGGAAACAGAAAATTCACCCCGGGCATAACTCCAGTGGCTCTACTTGACAGAGGCACTGGGAATTAAGGTTGAGTGGCACAATGCCAGGGTAATCCTATGGCAAGGCTTGTAAAGGCCCCAGGGCCATTATACTAGTACACACCTATGAACCTATGAACCTATAATAAGGTTTAGGTAACAGATTCTTCTTAAATATATCTTAAACATACCATAACACAAGCACAAGTTAGTATCATTTACATCTACAAAAGTCTCAGAAAATAATATGCATGTTTGATATAATCTATCATTTCAAAAGTCCCCCGATGAAAGGAGAATATCAAATTTCCCTTAAGGCAGCACAAGTAGAATAAAATAGCAAAGGAATATCTGTTTGTTTGGTTAGTTGGTTGGTTAGTTACCAGGGTAGAGCACTGATGACAGATAACCAGTTTCAGGTTTAGTCTGGGTTACGTGAAGCAGTAGCAATACAGTACTCATTGACATACAGATTAACATATCTGACACACTTGAACAATCATTGAACATTCAGTAACAGTTTGGATGTACAAATAAAACAGAATAATAGACAAAATGTAGGAGACAGTGATAGAGGTAGCAAATTGAAGAAGATCAGAAAGAGGAATTCAGGGAAGTTAGAGTAGTATTAACTTATGTAGGAGTAAGTTTTGGTAGATAAACGGGCGGCCATGGTGGTGCAGTGGTTAGCATTGCCACCTCACAGCAAGATGTTCTCTGGTTTGATCCTCGGCTGGGGTGCCTTCTGTGCGGAGTCTGCATGTCCTCCCTGTGGTCACGTAGGTGCTCCAGTTTCCTCCCACATTCCTAAAGACATGCTGTAGGTGGATTTGACACTCTAAATTGGCCCTAGGCATGTATGTGTGTGCCTTCTGTGGAAGGTTTGTCAGGCTGCCAACTCAACACCATAAAACTCCACTGCCAGTTATGAGAGGACAGGTGATCCGTTGTGGTGACCCCTAACCAGGAAAAGGCTGAAAGAAGAAGTTGTTGTAGATAAGATATCTGAGGGGATTCAGTAAAGCCTACACAATCATTTTTAACAGGGTGCACATTGCGGATCAATGTGCAAATGTCCTCAAACAGTTTTAAATTCAGTAAACTCCACATAGCAGTGCACACTCAAGTGCAAATGTGAAAAGTTCTGTGGCATGCAGATTACAGCATAAGTAGTTGAAACGTATGCTAATGAAAAAAATTAACACAGTGAAGTGATTCAACAAGCTGTAAAGCAACTAGGAGTCTACACAGGAAAAACACCAAGTGAATGCCCATAAATTTGTACAGAACAGACCCTAAAATGTAACTCCATACACATTATGACATTATCAGACATGTTGGATGCTAGAAAATTATATTAACAATAGCAGCAATTCCTTTTTAAGTGCCATGACATAAATGCAGCTTTTCACCCCGACCCCCAAATGAACAATGTACTCGTAATGAATGTAGTATAATGTAATGAAGCTAAATGTGTAAACCCCATGAAACACATAATTCAACACCTGCATTTCTTTGTGCAGATATATAGCTCAGTAATACCCTCATCTGACTGTACAACATTGGGCTCCCCTTCAGTTTTCCTGCCTACACAGTTACAACCATGTAGATTCAGGGCTGACAGAATGGTGAAGATGCAAATGAGGTCAAAACTCATTACAATTGCTGAATTTCAAAAAACTGTAACCATTTAGGGATCTTCACTTCATGCAGGCATTTCCACAGTGTCCATGTTGAATGCATGGCAACAGTGAATGATGACCTCTGGGGAGGGGGGTGTCAGGTTACAACTTACAAAGGTGTACTTGTAGGTCTGTGAAGTGTAAAAGTGCATGTAAGCAGTGCACAGTTCCCAAGTTCTGTGTCATAGGTTCATAGGTTCATACTAGGCTATCTGCCCTAGGGAATTTATAAACCTAGCCAGAGTGTGTTTGGCTTTCGCCACCCATTTTAAATTAATTTTGCTATGCCCTTTTTCGAGGTTAGTATACTGTGCCTCTGTCTAACAGTGACACAGAAGTGATACCCGGGGTAAACCGACGATCTCCCATCCACTCATCAAGATTCCTCTTGAAGAGAGTCAGTGAGGGACTCTGCCTAACCCGGACTGGGATTTTATTCCAGAGTGAAGGGAGTCTCCTGGGTTATGAATCTGTCCCTCCAGCATGTCCTATTTATTTCAGTGCTGAGGTTCAAGTCTCTCGAGCGCGTAGCTCGATGGGATTTGGATTTTCTGAGGTGCAGCATGTCCATTAATTCCGGATTGGACATGGCTTTATACATCAAGCACAGATCGCCTCTGAGCAGGTGGTATGCCACTGAGTAGAGCTGGAGTTTCTTTAACCGGGCAGCATATGGCATCTGTTTGAGCCCTTTGATCCTCTTGGTGAGGTACATTTGGGGTCTTTCCAGTTGGAACTGTTTCCCCATTAGCCAAAGTCATCCCCTTTGGCAAAAAAGGGGCATTGTACTCAATTATGGGCCTGATGAGGGATGAGTAAAGAGGCACGATGACCTCCCCTGATCTAGATGTGAATCCCTTCATGATTAGGTGGGTTATATAAAATGTTTTTCTAACCACTTTGGCCACGTGGTTGTCAAATGAGAGATTGCTATCAACTTGGGTCCCCAGGTCCCTAATTACTTCTTCTGTACTTAATGGATTACCACCTATGTGGTAATTTGTGGGCACTTTGTTTTTGCCAAAGGGATGACTATACACTTTTGGCGTTTAGCTTGAGGCCATGGCTCTGGCACCAGTTGTCTGTTTCCATGAGGCCCTTTTGGAGGATGCTTGTGTCAGCTGGAGAGTCGATTATGGCGCCCAGTTTGCAGTCATCTGCGAACTTGGTCAGCCACAGTCCTTCCGTGTTGGCCTGTACCTCCGAGAAATATATACCGAAAAAGAGAGGTCCCAGGACTGAGCCTTGTGGGATGCCACTTGTAACTGGTTTGGAGTCTGACATGGCTCCAGCAATTCTAACCATGTGGGTTCTGTCCTTGAGCCAGTTTGCAACCCATCTAGTGACATAGGGGTTTATATTTAAGCTGGTGAGCTTATCTATAATGCCCGAGTGGGGTATTGTATCGAAGGCTTTTGCGAGGTCCAGGTAGGCTGTGTGGACTACCTTCCCCTCGTCAATGGCCTTGGTGACTGTTTCAAAGAAATTGACCAGGTTTAAGAGGCAGGATCTGCCCTTAACAAAGCCGAACTGGGTAGGATCCAGTGTCTGTAGGTCCCCAATATCTTTATTTATGAGGTCCATGATGATCCTTTCCATAGCTTTGCAGACCAAGCTAGTCAGGCTTATGTGGTGATAGTTTCCAGGATCCGTTGAGGCACCACCTTTGTGGAGAGGGACCACTGTTGCTGTACGCCACTCTTTGGGTACATATCCTGTAGTAAAGCTGAGATTGAACAGTAGTTTTATGTTTGGGTTTAGCTCTTCTTGGAGTTCATGTGGGACGCAGCCCGGGACACCGTCTGGCCCCAATGATGCTGTGTTTTTTGCTTTGGAGAGGGCGGCTCTTACCTGAGCATCTGAGATGTCAGGGTGGCAGCACTCTGCTGAGATAGATATTTGCCCTTTTGGTGGGGAGGGGGGGAGAAGTTTGCACTGAACCTGTCAGCTAGGATGTTGGCAATGTTGTCTGTGTGTTCGGTGTATTTTTTGTCATTTTGGACTAATTCTGAACATATCTGGGAATTCCCACCCAGGTTCCTAACATAACTAAAGAAAGCCTTGTGATTATCCTTAGTGTCCTGTGCAATTTTTCTCTCAAAGCTGGCCTTAGACGATTTTATGAGTGCCTGTAGTTTTTTGCTAATACTGATCAGAGATGCCTTCCCTTTTTGGGATTTTGCTCTATCATGTAGTAACTTCCTCCTTCTATTGTATAGTTTGTTTATGGCTGGGGTCCACCAGACAGGACGTCTGCCTTTGGAGGATTGTGTCTTGGTTTTATTTGGGATTGCATGATCCATGCATTCCTGAAGGTGTTCATAGAATGTGTTTATAAAGGATTCTGCGGTCTGGGCCGTATTTTCCACAGGCCCGGGGGCTTTGAAAGATTCCACCTCAGTTTTGAGGAGTGTGAAATTTGCTTTACAGAAGTTTTTCACTGTGGTTTTCTGGGCAGGGGGTGGGGTCGGGATGTGAATATCCAGTGAAATTAGTTTATGGTCTGATCTTACCAGTGAGGGATACACTTCTGGTCTGGAGCATAGAGTCCCCATGTTGTGATGATCAGGTCCAGTATGCTTTCCCCTCTTGTGGGAGTGGTAACAAGTTTTTCCATAGCATTTGAGTTTATAAATTCTAGGAACCTTTGGGCTAGGGTGTTGGAGCTAGAGTAATTCTCCCAGTCTGTTTGGGTAGTTGAAGTCACCCAATATAATGGTGTTTGGAGAGACCTTCATATTTTCCAGTGTTCTCAGGAAGGCCGAGCGGGGTTCCTGGGTTTGGGAGGGTGGTCTGTAGCAGGCTATAAACTAGAAGGCAGTTTTACCCACTGTTAGTTGCACATGGATAGTCTCTGATGCTTTGTGCTGTGCCACCAACCTGTAGGTGTGGGTATCTTTAACGAATATTGATACTCCCCCTCCTTTTGTGTCATATTCCTTATTGTTTGTTAAAATGTATTGTCTATGCCCGATTGAAGTTCAAATTTAATTTTTAATTTTTGTCCTTGTTTCTGCGATGCAGCAACCATGTGAAATGGAGAAATGAATGACAGGTTTCTTGTTATATAGCTATTCCTGTGGCAGCATGTGTATGTCTAGAGCTAGAGTATAGAAGGTCCTGGGTTCTAGTACAGGGTCTACAACCTTCTCTCCACTTTTTGAGCTGCATGTTTGTGAGATATCACAGGCACAGACAAAAGCAGGGATGGCTCATGCTATTGGACTGCAGGACTGCAACCCCCCCCCAGCTGTAAAAGGAAAACAGAATAACAAGCCGCGAGTACTGAAACTGCGCATGTGTGTTTCCTATCCGGAGTGCTGTTTAACCAGTCTGGATTACAATGAAAAGGCATCTGAGTACCAGAACTGCACATGTGTACTTCCAATCTGGACTGCCGTTTAACCAGTCTGGATTACAATGAGAAAGCGTCTGTACACTGATGCCCAGAAGTCTATGTGGTTACAAACCACATAGACTGGAAGGAAATTGGACTCCAACATCTGCAGTCATGTACCTGGATAGATAGCCACTGATTGTCTCTCAGCTCAGGAATTCATATTTGGTGCTCTCATCTCACTGCTGCAAGGGAAAGAACTGTCTCATCTCGCTGCTGCAAGGGCAGGAGCTGTCTCATCTCACTGCTGCAAGGGAAGGAACTGTCTCATCTCGCTGCTGCAAGGGAAGGAACTGTCTCATCTTGCTGCTGCAAGGGCAGGAGCTGTCTCATCTCACTGCTGCAAGGGAAGGAACTGTCTCATCTCGCTGCTGCAAGGGAAGGAACTGTCTCATCTCGCTGCTGCAAGGGAAGGAACTGACATCTCGCTGCTGCAATGGAAGGAACTGTCTCATCTCACTGCTGCAAGGGAAGGAACTGTCTCATCTCACTGCTGCAAGGGAAGGAACTGGTGTAATTCAGAAGCTGGCTGTTGCTGCAAGGAATATACAGGTACTTTAAAGTGGTGTGTGTGTGTGGGTGTGTGTGTGTGTGTGTGTGTGTGTGTGTGTATGTGTGTGTGTGTGTGTGTGTGTGCGTGTGTGCACGTGCGCGAGTGTATCGTTCTGCAGTAAAAAAAAACTGAAAAGTGGTCTTTCATGAAGCATACAGGATCCATCACTTCAGCTGCAGAGTGTGTGCTGAAAGCATGCAGCATTATTTTGCTTTATCTTCTAGTGTGGCATTGGTTATTGGAGTGCCCAAATGTTTCCAAAGTGTACTAGCCTTTGATCTACTTTTCTTCTGTGGCCTGGATCAATAAATACTTAAATACAACAGTAGTTCAAAAATTTACCAAACACTTTTTAGATGTGCTTTGTCAACGTTCTGCTTTACAAACAGCAGTCTTGATTATAGGTATATGTGTCAGGGGAGGGCATACAGATTGCGTTTTTGCAAGAAAATGTAATAATACATGTAACAGGGCATAGCAGAGGTTGTGCTTAACTCTATGGCAAGGATTCACAAAGCCTCCATGTAAAAGTTATAACTCTTACACGGAGGCTGCAGTTAAACGGAGTGATGTCAGCATGCTTTGCATATTCATGAGAGCATGCTGAATCACACCTAAGTCTAACACGGTCCGTGTAAGACAGTAGGGGGCGTGTCCGTAGGCTGAGCCCTGCAAGTGGACACGCCCCCAGAAGTGTAAAAGTGCCCAAAGTAAACACCCACAACAGAGTCCACGGAAATGTGAATAAACACAACAAAACGCATGCCCCCACAGACTATGAACATAAAATATATAAATGAACATGTTATATATTTTTTTTTAAATTGTAAAGATGTTTAACCGTGAGTGCGCTCGTTTGCGCAGGCGTGCCCGTAGCGCAGCTACAGTTAGCAGTCAGTGGGAAAGCATATAAGAACTAAAAATGCAAAATAAGCCAGGAAACAATAGCATAGCAGTAGAGATGTTGGCTGAAGAGCAGCCATTCATGGTTCGAGCCCCCACAACACCAATATTTTTTTTTTCAAAATAAGCAGGAAACAAGTCCTTGACAAATATGTACACATAAAACCACAATTTATGTAAAATGTAATGAAATAGCCCATTTATATTGAAGACATGTGAGGTAACAAAAGAATAAAAAATACCAGATGTGCTCATAGCTGAGCTACAGTTTAACAGAGTGAGTGCATCTGCCCGTAGATGAGCAGTGGTTTAACTGGTGCAAAATGAGTGCCCGTAGCTGAGCAGTGGTCTAACACGCAAAATCTATGTGCCCCTAACTGAGCTGAGCGTAATATGCGTGCCGATAGCCAAATGAGGCTTAAAGCAGTGTACCCCGTTTGCGCGGAGCTGCGCATCACGCAAACAAGCTAACCAACGGGCAACGTTGAGCAAGCCGTATCAAAACTGCCTTTACACAGATACACCCATCAGCATGTCTAGACAGCCATGAAAAATAAAAAGCAGTGGCCAGGTTCGAACCCAGGATACTATACACCATAGTCAAGATACCAAACCACTAAGCCATGACAGCAGCACCTAGAAATGCAATAATAGCTAATATATAGGAATGAATACAAACTGGAGAATGACAATGCAGGTTTACTGAAGTTGATACAATTCCAAAATGGCCAATCACAGATATGTGTGGGAAAAACGGACTATATAAGCCCCATAGGCGGGAATACACAGCATAAACGATTGTAGAACTGACCTGCAGGCAGAATGACAGGAGTAGGAGAGGGTAGTTGCTTTTGAGCACAGAGGTGGAGTGTTGTGGAGTCCAGGTACATGGTCTGGCTCCTAGTCCATAATCATGAGGCCCAACTCATGCAGGGCCAGGTCCTCTGGGGAGCATACAGGGCCGAGGCGTGGGACCGGTTGGCTCATGATCTCACCAGTGCCACAGGGATTCCAAGGACTGGTGAGCAGGTCTGTCACCACCATGCGGACCTGAAGAGACGCAAGCAGGACCAACTGAACCTTTGGATCCAGGAGGCCCGGCAAACACCCAACGCCCCACTACTGAGTAAGTAACATTTAATTATGTATGTAAGAAATTAAACTAGCTGATATTATGGAGATATGTATTCCAATATTACTTCATTTATATTACAGCTGCAGGTGTCCGTTCTGCGAACCGCAGAGCCTATGGCGATAGGCTGGTGCGGTTGTGCCACCAAGCAGGTCAGTAATCCACTACCAGTAACTGTAAAGAAATATAAAAGTATGACAGTCAGCAAAAGAGTGCAGTGTAGTCAGTAAGGAATAAAATCTGCAAGTAACAGTATGAAAGTGTATGCAAGTATTGTTTGATTACAAAAGTGTGTTTCAGCCTGTAAGTTAAACTGAAAAATGAAACTGTCTGTCATATATTCTGAAATAAAAATGCCCTACCTGTAAGAAAATAGTACACAACCTGCAGCAGGCTGAAAAGTATAGCTGCAGAAGATGATGAAATCACATGCGTGAAATATATCCCTGTGGAAATACTGAAACATGACAGAAGTGAGACTGCTGGAAAGGTTTGCAATAACTACAGGTAAAACATGTCAATAAAGCCTAGAAGTAAGTACCATCCTGAATAGTAAAATGAAAGCAAGTGAGAGAGTGTGAGAAAGTGTCATGAATCCAGCAATACAGTAGTAATAACCCCTGAATAAAGTATACTGCAGTCAAGACAGAATGAAATGCATGTGAGATTCAAAACCAAACAGCGAAATCTGTTCAAAGTGTTGCTGCATCTGGAATGTGTATCCCAAAATCTGGATATGTTGCTCTCAGTCTGCAATATGCAGATAGGATGATTGTCTGATATACCAAACATCCACACTTGTCTACAGCTATATAAAGCAAATGTAGCAGGATGATGTAGCTGAACAAAGCTAGATATGAATGTGTATGAAGAACCATAAAATGTATATTGATGTTGCAGTAACAGTCCTATCACCAAGTTGAAATAGTTATCATATAGGAAACTGTAGTTAGAACAGTAGTGTGTATATAACTGTAGCTATTAGAAATGTACAGCATATGTATTGTTATTCGAAGGTGTTAATATTCCTTTCTTTACCCCACCCTATAACCACATATAACCCATTCCACGTGAAAATGGTATGTGCAATCACAATTAACACCCCTGGACGTTTGTCCTGTTGGGTCATATAGATTTGCATGTCCGTTGATGCATCTGCCCTGTTCATACATCCACACCTGATGGCCTGTTGCCATCAATTAACCCTGCATGTTGTTGGACTGTGTATTTCTGTTCAAATTATGCATGTGTTATGCACGCTGTTCAATGGTGTGAATATCTGGGTGTTTGGTTAATGGGAATACTAATGCATGCTGTTACAACTAATTGTGAATGGTATTATATGTCACTAACCCAAACTGTCATGACATAATGCAAAACATAGGACGACAGGGAAGGCAGGTTCCAGCGGACCCACCTCTCCCACCTCAGCTGGCGAGTGCACCTGGCACTAGTGCCAAGTCCGGACCCTCCTCTGGTGGCCCTGTGCCACCTGCGGGTGGAAGCGCTGCAGGGAATGGGGCTCGCCCCCCCCTCTGCAAGTTTGGCCGGAGGAGAACCACCACTCACCCTCCGTAGCATCCGGACTGTGGTGCATAGGGAGATTCGGGACTCTGTTCTCGAGCCCCTACGCCAGCTCGAGGCACGGGTGGCGCAACTAATGGGCATGCCTGTTGCCCCGCCTACACAGCCCTCAGCACAGCCCCATCCTGGGCAGTGAAGGAACAGTGGCAACTGCCTATGGGTGGGGATATCAGTTCCACTGTTGCCATCTGTGGGCTCATGGGCTCTGGATATCCAAACCTCCATCCCGTCAAATGTGTAACCCCCCACACGTGTCATACACCGCCCCTGTATGTGTCTTGTTTGTCTTGTCTGTTTACCTACCCAACCTACCTCCCCAGCTGTACCGACTTCCTTCACCTGACATACCACTCTCATCTGAAAAAAAAAAAAAAAAGGGCACTCTGTACCCAAAAAAAATTACGCCCCATACATAGCTGCCCATTCCGCACACATGTCTGCTGGACATGGAACCTATCAATTACAATTGGCTGTACAACAAGTATTATTGTTGTCCTGACACCTCTCTCAGGGGTGGAAGCTTTCAAATGTCACACCAAATTACATACATATGCACAGCTGTTGCTGATGAAGAAATGGGCAACTATGGGCCATACCTACATCCCTCCTGCACATCCCAAGCTTGTTTCCCTACTGTCTTACTCTCTTTGTGACCCCTTTTTCACCACTTTCCTGTCTCCCCATTTTCTTTTCTTTCAAAGAAAATAGCGCGGGTGTGCGCAAGAGTAAGCACATTTAAGGGATTGTCAGCGGGTGTGCGCTTGTGTGCGTGGAGCTAAACGCCAGTGCGCATGCGTGAGCTCTGTGCAAACCAGTGCTAACCTGGTTACAACTGCTTAAAAGTGCCTTAGTCACTTTGATTGACAGGTCTTGTAGTCAGTTCAGAAGCAAAACAAAATCCCACTGGCAGTCCCGAAACCAGGACTTTGGAAACAGTAGTCTGCATGACTTACCACTAAGCCATGACTCTTACACAAGAACATTGTGCTAAAATAAATATATCATGTAATAGTAGGAATGAATGTAAAGGGAATATAGATGTGTAGTACACAAAGCATGCCATTTAGAATTACTATCAAAACTAGTGGATTTCCATAATAGTAGTGTGTGAACAGAAACAGCCATGCTAGTTGGTAGCTAGTAGGTAATAATGTCACTATAGCACCTTGCAAGCCACACACATACTCACAGCAGGATAATCACTGCCCATACCCCACAACCTCTTACAGGAACACATCTGGACCAAGTAATAAAATATGTGGAGCAAAGGCCCAAAACCAGGGACACATTACAAATAATGTTACAACAAACGCAAACAGTTCAGAGAGTAACAGGGTCTGCATTTTGTGGGATGTTTGGAAGGGTATGAAGTCTGAAACTTGAATGTTTGTCACCATATTCTGACTTGAGCCCAGAGTGATTTGCCAGAAAAGGTGTGCATGAGATATTGACCAAAATATGAGGCAGAAATGTGGACAACCTGCAAATATCTGTACACATGACGGGTCTGACACCACCATATTTGAATAGTTAAGAGCCTAGACATAGCAACAGTGAATGACTTACAGGGATGCCCCACAGACTCCATGTGAAATGTACAAACAGTAGACAGAAAGGTGTAACACATGCAATGGTAACTATGGAGTCCTGAAAGTATTCACCACTTGCATGGCAGAAAAAGTGTAGTAATACATATGCTCATGCTAACCCACAGTCACAACTGCAGCATACCAGACATTTTAATGGGTGTACCCCACTGATATGTACCATTCCATGAGGCAGATAACAGATGAACCTGAAAGTCTCTGGGGCCTGCTCAGCAGCATACTCAAATACCCTAATAGATGTCAAGGCGCACACCATGGCCAGACCACACTGCATGCTGTAACACCCTAGCAGATATAGCAAGCATTCCAAGGTGTGAATGTACATGGAAAATAGGAAAGCTACAGCAGCACACTACAGTCAGGACACCTAGCAGGCATACAAGTAGTGACTGTAAAGGGCAAATATTGAAGCCTTAGCAACAAAGTGCAAGCAAAAGTGAAAGGAAAGCACACACACACACATTAACAGTAGTAGTAGTTGTAGGTGTCAGTGTACATACACAGTTAGTACAGGAAACTGGAGAAATGAATGGAGGAATGTTAATCTACAACACACCTGGAAATATGAGAGAGATACCAACCTTTATACTCACAGAACATTGTCCACAGCATAACAGCATGGTCCCTGCCCTTAAAATCTGAAAGGGCTACGCCTATCTCACATACCTTTTTATAGCACTGTTCTGAAATCACAGAGAACTGCAATCAGTACACAACTGGCTGCATGCAATTAGCAAATGCTGGCTAACAATTGGTGCAGAGGCCATCACATGGGCATATGCAGATACCTACAAAAGTATGCTGTACTCCCAGTCCACACATGCAATACTTTCATTGCACCCTGAGAAGGACGTGAGAGACAGACAGACAGACAGAGAGAGAGAGAGAGAGAGAGAGACAGACAGATACAGAGAAAATTGCAATTAAGCAGACACAAACAAATTGTTCAGCAACAGCCACCTGAAAGCTGACAACTGGGAAGTGGAGCAGCAGGACAGAGAACCAGACGGCAACACAAGCAGCTGTGACAAACACAGGTAATGTAAAGTAATACTATAAAGGTCTACATACTGTAAACCCTCCATATGTGTCATTGGTCTGTATCCATATGTATATGAAGATGTGTAAAGGGCAGGGGACATACAGCAACTATCAGTGAAGGTTGTACATACATTTGTATGTGAGAGCATCTATGTGCACATATCAATGTTGGTTGATTGTAGGTTGTAGTGCCATGTACAAAGTAGGTTTCACAGTTATGTATGTTTAGCAGTATGTTAGTGTGTGTATACAGTATGGTAGACAAACATGTTGATATACCTGTATATCATATGGATACGTATGTATGTCAACATATGTATGTGTGTATATATATATATATATATATATATATATATATATATATATATATATATATATATATGTATATATATATATATATATATATATATATATATATATATATATATATATATATATATATATATATATATCTATATGTATATATGATATGCATTATATGTATACATACATAGAGAGAGAGATGTAGGAATACATAGACAGATGTAGATAGAATATTGTACAAACATATATATGTAATGCACACATACAGATATAGATATATGTAGATACATATACATAGACAGACTGATCTGACTATCTACAGGTATGACTGTATATGACGACCTTCAACACACCCTGTCCCACCCCCTCTGTCACTCTCACCCCCTCTGTGTCCCCCCTCCACATCTATAGCAATATATGTACATCAATATATATATGTGTATATGTATACAGACATATATATATATATATATATATATATATATATATATATATATATATATATATATATATATATATACATATAGATATATCTATATATATATATATATATATATATATATATATATATATATAGAGAGAGAGAGAGAGAGAGAGAGATGTATATAAATTCTGAGTGAGGCACATGTGTACAGATGTATTGCAACAGGTGCCTGGTGACAAAGTGTCAAAACCGGAGTACCATACCACATTTCAAATCACCTACACCAGTAACCACCAGATATATGATTGGCTGCCCACCACTGCATGTGTCAGGGGTGAACAGGGTCATAAATGTGTACAATAGTGGCCCCAATGATATTCACAGTGGCACACTATCCCTGGAATACCTGCACATGGTATGTGTCAGCGAACATGGTGTGTCAGCTATGGACATGTAGGTCGGTGTACCTCTCCACACCACATAATGGATGCCATGGTATGGACCTCACATGACAGCTACAGATATGGAGAAGGACACAGTGACATGTACAACACTGTGACAATGCACTCAAACACATTACCAATGCACAGTGACTGACAACACCACAGAGTACACATATACTACCCACATAGAGGTTACCACTCCCGGATTTACATATGTAAGTCACACCCATGACAGATGTCCAACAACCATAGTAACACCTCACACCATCCATAACCTAAATGACTGCTGTGTGTCGTCCGTGCCACTGCAATAGAGTGCACATGTGGAGGTAAAAGTTCTTACCCACAGATAAGACATACCCTGCAATAAACCACACAGTGTTAAGAAGCAAGACTCCCCATGAGTACATGTCACACATACCCCTGATGAATGTTAGTCAGATAGGTAATATGCCATATGAGTCACCCTGTGTAACTGTGTGACAGCAGCAGGTACCATCACACCACATGTGTCACAATGGTCAGGGTAGCAGAACAGTACGCTGCTGTAGTCCCAGGGGCAATAGCATATTGTATAGTATTGTATTGTAATGTAATGTATTGTGTTGTATTGTATTGGTATGTTGAGGTGCCTCCTTCGTAGAGTGGAACCACTGCTGCTGTGCACCAGTGTACAGGTACATATCCTGAAGTCAGGCTAGTGTTACATAGCACTTCTATATGTGTGTTTAGCTCCTGTCAGAGTTTATGTGGCATGCAACTAGGGATACCATCAGGTCCCATTCATGTTGTATATTCTGCTGTCTTGAGGGTGGCTCTCACCTGGACATCTGTGATGACAGGAAGGTTACAGTCAGCTGGGATAACTATGTCTTATTTTGGGGGAGAGGGCGGGGTGACACCTGCACTGAACCTGTATGCCACAATGTTGTCAATATCTGTGGTGTCAGTGAAATATTTGTTGTTGTGTACTAACTATGGGCATAGAGGATGGATCCTGACCAGGTTGCTAACATAACTGAAGAAGGCCTTCTGGTTATCTGTAGTGTCTCTCTTGATTTCCCTCTCAAAGTTGCCCATGGATGTTTGTATGATGGAAAATAGGTCCTTACTAGTGCTGCTCAGACATGCCCTCCCTTAATGGAAGTATGCCCTGTCTTGCAGTAGCTTCCATCTTCTGTAATACAATCTGTCTATGGCTGGGGTCCACCAGACAGGATGCTGTCCCTTTGTGGAGAGTGTCTTGGTCATATATGGGATTGCATGATCCATGCATTCTCGGAGATGTCTGTAGAAAGCAATTGTGTAGGGGTCAGCATTGTGGGTTGTATCTGCCACTGGCCCAGTGGGCTGAAAGGATACCATGTCACTGTTACAAAGTGTAAAGTTTGCATCTGTAATGTTATTCACTATAGTCATTTGTGCTGGTAGTGGAGGTGGGATATGTATATCCAGGGCAATCAGTGTGTGGTCAGCTCACAGTAGTTGATGATGTAGGCTATACAGTACCTAGATACAAACCCCCAGAGTGAGGAGGTGCTCTTGACCTGAATCAGTGTTCTGACTGCTGGGGTTTGGTAGTATGTCATATGGAGTGTGCCAGGTACTGTTGCACAGTTGCTGGCTGAGCACTGATACCTGGCCATTTACATGTGTATCCACCAATAGACAGACAGATGCTATATATGTGAGATATGTGGTATCATAACAGTCGAGTAGCATGTGTAGTATGTGTGCCAAATTCTGCTGACATATATTGCTGATATCAGGTTATTTTCTTTCTCAGGTACATGGCCCACCCGCAGAATCCCACTTACTCCACAGCTGAGGATGAGGAGATACACCAGAGCCTGTGCGGGATTATGCAATACTCTTTTCCCGCACCAGCCAGAATCAGCAGGAGAGGGCTGCACTGTGGCAAGACCTTGTCCGTCGGGTAAATGACATAGGCACGCATAATAGGACATATGAGCAGGTACGACATCACTGCAGTGATTTAATCAGACATGTCCGTCAGCGTGCGTCGGATATCCACAGGCAACAGGTTGCCACAGGTGGGGGGTGGCTACACATCCCCCACTCACCAGACTGGAGGGACTACTCATGAGTGTAGTGGCTTCAGTCCGCCAGCAACAACAACAGCAGCAGACATGCATTATGATGGAGGCTGGAGCCACGCAGCAAGACAGTGAACGTGCAGGTAATATGCCATATGTATAGTTGACTGTTGTGTACACTGGTAGTTAATGCATGTGTGAGGTGTGTCCTTGGTTTGTAGCTGTCACCATAGTATTTAATGTGCAAGTGTGATATCCTCAATATTAGCAGCTGACCTGTGAAAGGCGACTGTTGTACTACTGACCTGTATCATACTCAGTAACAATGGCACAGTTGTGCCCACTGACATTAGTTTCTTCACATCTGCAGGTCCCTCTGGTATAACAGCAATGCAGCCTATCCATGCTGGTGAGTGTGTATTAACAATTCCTGTAATAGTCTTGATAGTAATAGTACTATTTGGCTCACTTAGTAGTGCTCTTTGTATGCATGTAGGTGTGTCTGTGTCTGTGTGTTGATATCATGCATACTGAGTACTGTACAATTGTGTGAAACTGTGTGCATGTGTGCATGTGTGCATGTGTGCACCTGTGCATGTGTGCACATGTGTATGTGTGCATGTGTGCATGTGTGCATGTGTGCACCTGTGCATGTGTGCATGTGTGCACCTGTGCATGTGTGCACCTGTGCATGGGTGCATATGTGCATGTGTGCACCTGTGCATGTGTGCACGTGAGCATGTGTGCATGTGTGCACCTGTGCATGTGTGCATGTGTGCATGTGTGTACCTGAGCATGTGTGCACGTGTGCATGTGTGCACCTGTGCATGTGTGCATGTGTGCATGTGTACATGTGTGCATCTGTGCATGTGTGCATGTGTACATGTGTGCACCTGTACATGTGTGCACCTGTGCACCTGTGCATGTGTGCATGTGTGCACCTGTGCATGTGTGCATGTGTGCATGTGTACATGTGTGCACCTGTGCATGTGTGCATGTGAGCATGTGTGCATGTGTACATGTGTGCACCTGTGCACCTGTGCATGTGTGCATGTGTGCATGTGTGCACCTGTGCATGTGTGCATGTGTGCATCACTGGTAATGTGTACACATTGTAAACTGTGTTTCCTGTTTCCCTCCCACAGGTTCTGGTGCTGCTCTGGTGTCATGTAGCAGGGAACCTGAATCAGGTGCCATGGGTACTGATAATGATGACATCTGTGTAATGGCACAGGAAGGTATGCCAGGGTCCGCCATTGGTCAGCCGATTGACAGTACACAGCTGTCGACCCCATCAATGCGCACAGTTATCCTGCCAATACACCCTTTGTCACCAATGTCCCTAGGTGATGGACAGCATACAGTGGGCATTGACCAGGATAATGTGGTATCTGTGGCACATGCCTCCCCACACAGCAGCCATGGGCATGGCCCAGAGATGGTACCACACAGACAGATGTCCAGGGGTTCTCGTGGGAGCATCCGTGGGCGTACTGCCCCTGTCAGATGTACCCACAGAGGTCTTACAACCTCAGCTATGTTTCGGGCTGTCATGCAGGCACAGTCACGTATGGAACGATACACCAGACAGGGTCTGAGGGAGCTGACAGCATGTCGCACAGCCATGACTGACAGTATGCGTGACATTGCGGCTGCCATCCGTGATTTCACCGATGTCATAGACAGACATTGTGGGGACATATTAGACCGGTTCCACAACTACATGTCCATGAGCCAGGGCGATGGTGGGCGGTTGAGGCATCGACGTGGCCGTATGCCAGCAACAGCAGCAGCTGGCAGTCATCGCGGATGACAACAGGGCCGCGGCCGCCCCCGTAGTGCCAGCAGCAGCCCCAGCAATGCTGGGTCTGTGCTGTCATCAGACCGCCCCAGGAGACCACGTGCACGTGGCTCTGACCAGGCCCGACAGGGATCTGTGTCCAGTCAATGAACACCTGCTTCTGATGACAGTACCCAGTCTGGGTTGGTACCGGATTCGGTCCGTAGCACCCCTGCAAGGCACAGGTACCGTGTCCGTGGCCAGAGACACTGATCTGTATGACCTCGCAGGTACAGTCTGTGGCTGTCCACAAACACCAGTATATGGCAGCCATGAGGTGGAACTGTGTGCATCCATACACACGTGCAAATTGACAACACCTAGGGCTACCGCATACATGCACACACTGCATCAACATTGCCCCACCTTCTACTGCTCTCCCTCACCAACACACATACACATACATGTCAATCGGTGGTATCGGTGGCTGACTCAGGCATACAAAGTTCACACCCTGTGCATATGATGAAACTGTGCCACCTCCTGCAATCTGTAACAACTGTGCAGGTACAGGTTAACATGTTGCTGATGCACAGGGTGACCACATAGATGTGTAGTAATAGTATCATGTTGTTAACAGTACTGTGTGCTGAATTAATTGTGGGTATATCACAGCATGCCTGATGCAGTAAGTGTGTGATTGTCATGTACTGTTGTCTACACCCATGGTAAGTACCATAGTGTATCATCTGCACATGTTGGCATACTGGTGGTAATGATGTCAACAGAAGGCTACATACATAGGTAGCACAGGGGATAAGGTAATGAATGTAGTAATACGCAATGATGGACATGTAAATTGCAAGTGGCATGTTGCCCACACTGGACTCTGCAATGCAGATGTTTGAGGATGTTGATATGTGTGCAGTACTACATGACTGGTACAGGACACACAGGAGCACCCTAGCACTGCACTGCATCCTCACATCTCATACCATGCTAGACAGCCCCAACACACAAAACTAACTGTCACAGGAGGGAGAGTCCCCATATATGTCAGGGATAGTGTGGTGGCAGGCCAGGTAGCATACATCCTACTAAGTATGGAACCACTGAGTGAAGGCTCAGTGTCTATTTGACATGTGTATTACTGCAGGTATGAGCACATGGGTTTCCATCCACTTATTGTACATCCTGACAGTACATGGTCTGTACACTTGTGTGCGCTGAGACTGGACCCTAGCCATCTGACCCGTATATTTCCATGTACATGTGCATAGTGCCTGCATATTTGCAGTGTTACCTACTGGAAGTGGTACAGCTTGTTTGTTGTACAATGGACTACATGCAGCCCTGTTTACTGTAGCTTTGTTTGCATGCATGTTTGCTTGCAATTACCCTGGAATACTGATCACACCTGCAATGCATAGTTATAGAGCTTCTGTGGACTCCTAGTGCCATCTGCATAGCTTAATATATGTATGTCCATGTCCCACTTGACAGGATGTCACTGTTTGTCCTGTTCACATGTACATTGCCTGTGACACAGTGCATATGACTTATCTGGCATGTGTCCACGTGAGCAGTCATATATGCTACTGCTAACTAATCACAGGCACTACACCTTCACATATTCATCTTCTGTTGAACTACCTGCTTCACTAGGGACGGCCTGCACCTGTCACCCCTGGGCTTTCAGATATTGGCATAGGCTCTTGCTACCCCCATAGTGCCTATGTTAGGCAAGGCTCAAATGACAAACCCACCTTCATAGGTATCACAAGGGATAAGAATCTAAGAGTAATGCTACCCAACGCCAGAAGTCTAAACCTCCAGATGCATGCACCCGAAACTCTCCTTGGCATGGAGAACATCAATATCTGTGCAGTAACAGATGCCTGGTTCAGGGCTACTGAGAGCACACCAGCACTACCAGGTTTAACCTGGTTGATTTCTTTGAAACAGTCACCAAGGCCATTGAGGGAAGGTGGTTCACACAGCCTACCTGGACCTGCAAAGCCTTCACAACAATACCCCACTTGGGCATTCTAGAGAAGCTCACCAGCTTAAATATAAGCCCCTATGTCACTAGATGGATTGCACAGTGGCTCAAGGACATAACCCACATGGTTAGAATTGCTGGAGCCATGCCAGACTCCAAACCAGTTACGAGGTGTGTCCCACAAGGCTCAGTCCTGGGACCTCTCTTGTTTGGTATATATTTATTGGAGGTACAGGCCAACACGGACGGACTGTGGCTGACCAAATATGCAGATGACTGCAAACTGGCCACCATAATCGACTCTCCAGCCGACACAAGCATCTTCCAAAGGGGCATCATAGAAACAGACAACTTGTGCCAGAGCCATGGCCTTCAGCTGAACAGTGTTTAGAAAGGGAAATGTGCATCCTGTAGTCTGTTCTCCTAGTTGCCAAAAGGGACATTTCCCTCACACACAATAATCCCCCTCAGCCAAACACACACACTTGCAATTCGCAGGATTCAAACCCCTACCTAACTATGTTATGACACTTGAGACGGACGCATTAGCAGAGCATGTTATTCACATTACTGGGTGGTTTTCCTTCTCCTGCTATACTTATAGAGTGCTGACATCATCGGTGTTTAGAAAGGGGAATGTGCATCCTGTGGGGAGGCAGACGCCAAGCACACTCTGGCTAAGCTGTCATTCCCTAGGGCAAACAGCCTAGTGTTGACCTCTACACCCATATGTTTAATTGTTAAATGCACATTATTTGTTGCTGATAGACTGTTTGCACATCTTTATTGCCATAGCATTCCCTGTTTGTATGAACAACTTGTGCATCTGTGGAAGATGTTTGCATATGGGAGGGATCCACTATATCACGTATGTCTCTGTAGTCATTTAACTGTGTGCACTGAGCAGACTGCTGTAATGTGGTCAGTTCCTGGAATAACACATAAAAATACCAGATATGTGTGTCCAACTGCTAAACTGAGATTTGGCCTAAGTGTGTGAGCATGCCCAGTTCAGCCTTCCCATGGCATGTTGTCTGACATATGTCTCATTTATTAAGTGTGTGAGCATGCCCAGTGTGAGCATTCCATATGTTGAACTCTGCAGCCCACCACATTTGTGGATGAGTGTGAACTTCAACAAATATCACCCGTTTATGGTTGTGTGTTGTGTGTCATGTTGTGTAGTTACTGTACAACTGCTTTGTGTGTGAACACAACAGGATTATACTGTGCCTGCAGTGTTTGCATAGGATACTTTGCATACAGTTGTCAACATCCTTTCACACTGACCTAACAATGTAGTACTGTATAGTGTACTGGTAGTACTTTGACTGTGGCGGACAGTATCCTGGGCTTTAGTGCTATCACTGCTTTACATTTCGATAGTGAGCACAACAGCCTGGTTAGGGGCCAGTTGTGTACATCTGACCATGTTGCATTCTGTTCAAATATGAACTACTTAAACCAGGCTTGTCCAACATTGGTAGTGTATTCCACAACATAGGTGTACATTTGCAAACACTAGCGATGTGCCCTAGTCCATGTCTAATGCTAGTTGGAAAGTGTGTTTGTCCTTCAACACACATTGTAAGTGGAGTTTGCCATGACATATGTCACGGTTAGTATACTGCGCCTCTGTCTACCTGTGACATGACAGTGATACCCAGGATAAAGCTACCATCTCCCATCCACTCATCAAGATTCCTATTGAGGAAAATTGATAAGTGACTCTATGGGTAGCCTGTACTGGGAGTTCACTCATGGGTGGGGGTGGCTTCTGTGTTACGGATCATGCAGTACAGCTTGTCCTATGTAAGTCAGTGCTGGGATTCAGGTCTCTCATGTGCATAGCTCACTGCCATTCAGATTGTACAAGGTGCAGCATGTTTATTGATACCAGCAACACAGGCAACACATGGCATCTGTGCAAGCTCTTTGATACCCCTGGTGAGGTACTGTTGGGGACTTTACGGTTGATGGAGGTGTCTGCTGAGGTACATCCCACAGGGGCTATTGTAGTCAATTGTACCGCTGATGAAGGACGACTGCAGAGCCACAATGACCTCCCCTTATCTAGATCTGACAACCTTCATGATTAGGTGGGTATATGGTATGTTTCTGTAAACACTACAGCACATGTTTGTCCAATGCAGGATATCTATCACCTTGTGTCCCCAGTTCTCTCATTACATGTTAACTACATAATGGGTTAACACCTATGTGGTAATTGGTGGGCACTTACTGTATATCCACGGGGGTTGACTATACACTTTTCTGCAATTAGCTTGCTGACATGGCTATAGCACCAGTTGTCTGTTTCTATGTGGCCCTTTTGTGGGATGCTTGTGTCAGCTGGTGGATCATATATGGTGAGCAGTTTGTAGTCCTCTGCAAACATGTTCAGACACAGTCCTTCCATGTTTGCCTGTACCTATGGGACATATATACCAGATGAGGGAGATCCCAGGACCAAGCCTTGTGGGATGCCAGTTATATCTGGTTTGTAGTCTGACATGGCTGCAGCATGTCTGACCATGTCTGTTCTGTCCTTGGTCTGGTTTGCAACCCCTCTACTGACATAGGGGTTTATATTTAAGCTGGTGAGCTTATCTATAATGAACATGTAGGGTATTGTATAGAAGCCTTTGCAAGGTCCAGCTACGCTGTGTGGACCACATTGCCCTCATCAATGACCTTAATGACTGTTTCAATTGAGTCAAACATGTTTAGGGGCAGGATCTGCACTTAAGAAAGCCACACTGGGTAGGGTCCGGTGTCAGTAAGTCCCCAATATCTTTATGTCTGTGGTACAGGCTGATCCTTTCCATAGCTGTGCAGACCGAGCTTCTCAGGATTCTGGGGTAGTAGTTTTCAGTATCCATTCAGGCAACACCTTTGTTGAGAAGGACCACTGTTGTTGTACACTGCTCTTTGGGTACATATTCTGTGGTAAGGCTGACATTGAGCAGTAGTGTGATTTGGCATTCCATTCATCTTGGAGTCCATGTTGCACTCAGCCCAGGACACCATCTCATACCATTGCTGCTGTGTGTTTTGCTTTGTAGATGCTGGCTGTTACCTCAGCATCTGCAATGTCAGGGGCCAGCAGTCTGCTGGGATAGATATTCTGCATTCTGGGGGGGGGGGGGTTTGCACTGCACCTGTCAGGATGTATGTTGGCAATATGTGTGTGTGTTTGTGATATTTGTGTGATTCAGAGCATATCTGTGAATTCCCAACATGGTTCCTACCATCAGTTGTGAAAGCCTTGGGATTATCCTTAGTGTCCTGTACAATTTGTATCTTCATAGGTTCATAGGTTCATACTAGGCTATCCACCCTAGGGCATTTGTTAGCCTAGCCAGAGTGTGTGTGGCTTTTGCCACCACTTGCTATGTGAATATTATGGCCATTTATGATTTGCCTTTGCTGTGCCTCTGTCTGGACATGACACAGTGAAGACACCCAGTGTAACTCTACAATCATCCATCCACTTGGCAAGATTCCTGTTGAAGAGTGTCAGTGAGGGGCTCTGCCTAACATGGAGTGGGATTCTGGTCCAGGGTGTGGGGAGCCTCTGGATTATGTATCTGTCCCACCAGCACATCCTATTTCATTATTTGTTGAGGTTGACATCTCTCACTCTCACAGCTCTGATGGCTTTGAGTTTTCTGGGGTGGAGCATGTCCATTACTCCTGTGTTGGGCATGGCCTTCTACAACAGGCATGCAATGCCTCTGTGTAGGCAGTATGTGACTGCATTTAGCTGGGGTGTCTACAGCCAGGCAGCATATGACATATATTTGAGACCCTTTATCCTCTTGGTGAGGTACCTTTGAGGTCTTTCTACCTGCTGCAGGTGTCAGGTAAGGTACATCCCATATGAGGCATTGTACTAGATTATGGGTGTGATATGAGAACAGTATAGGGGCACAATGACCTCTGTTGACGTAGATGTGAATCCTTTCCTGATACGGTGTCAAATGTAGACAGTCTTCCTAGCCACATTGGCAATGTGAGTGTCACATAACAGGTTACTGTCCACTTGTGTCCCTAGGTCCCTGATTACTCCTTCCATACATAATGGTTTACCACCTATGTGGTAATTTGTGGTACCTTGTTTGGTATTTGGTGGGACATTCATACTGTCCAGTGTCTTCAGGATGGCTGGGTGGGGTTCCTATGTGTGAGAGTGTGCTTGCCTACAGTTAGTTGCACATGGGTGGACTCCAATGCCTTGTGCATTGTCAGTTACCTGGACGTATGGGTGTCTGTGCTGAATATGGATACTCACCCTCCTTTTATGTTTTGTTCCAGGTTTTGGGGCCATGACACATGATATGTGGTATAACCTGGTAGTGCTGGTGTGCTGTCAGAAGGCTTGCAGCAGGTTTCTGTCACTGCACAGACATCGATGTTCTCCATACTGGGGATGGCCTTGGGAGCATGCATATTGGGGTTTACACATCTGGCATTAGTCAGAATTACCCTTATGTTTCTTTCCACTTATGTTTTCTAGGGTGGTGGGTTAGTCTTTTCAGCCTTGCCTACAAAAGGCTCTATGGAGGTGGCAAAGGCCTTATCCAATATCCAGACGCCCAGGGGTAACAGGTGCAAGCCATCCCAAGAACAGCTGCGTGGCTTGTCAAGCATGACATCCCTAGCAGACAGACATTGGATCCCCTTGGAATGACACCAGTAAGTGTGCCACTTGCTATGACTGATCATTCCGTGTTTGTACTGTGGCATTATTCTTGGTAAGGGTAGGATGCTGCAAATGGTGAGTGTCATACCGGCCTGGACTACATAATCAGAGAGCTCATCTATGTCTCTTTTCATGTAGTCTAGGGAGGTACATCTCAGGTCATTCACACCAGCATGGACTATGACTGCATCATATTTCTACTTGCTTTGGAGTGACCTGCATACTTCTGTTATGTGGCATATTGTGGCAGCCTACAGGCAGCTTACTGTACCCTTTCCCTTGTTCAGTCTGGTGTGCGGGACAGCAGTGTGTCTGACTATGGAGTCATCTATTACAACTGTATCAGGCATGTTGTTTCTCCTTCTGGCCTGTGACTGTTTGGCACACCAGCTTTGTGTACTATGTGTTGCATGTGCTATGTTTGGAGGTTGTTTGATTGGATGTCTGCTTTAGAGGCCTCTGTTGGTGTGCTGTGTTTGCAATTTGTGCCTCCAGGAATGTTTTTCTGTGTTTATGTGTTTGGTTTGCAGTTGTGATAGGTCTATGTGGGACTGTGTTTGTGGTGTGTGTGGTTACCTTCTCCTCCTGACTAGTTTTGGGAGTACTGAGTTGAGGGAGCTCAGCCTCCAGTTTGGATAGATGGTTGCATCTCTCACATATATTTGTATTTCTTGGGTGGAGTTGGGGTTGTCTGTGTACTTGGGGCAGGTGTAACATTGCCTCAGGATTCACAGATTCAACTTGTTGTGGCTGGCCTTAGTGGATTGTATGTGTGGACATATTTTATTGCCATACTACTGATCAGTGATTACTTCATTGTTTATGTTTGCTCTATCATGTAGTAGCTTCCTCATTCTCTTGCATGGTTTGGTTATGGCTGGTGTCCGCCATGCCAGATGCCTGCGTGTATGGCATTGTGTCTTGTTTTAATTTAGGATTGCATAATCCAAGCATTCCTGGCAGTGTTCATGGAATGGCTGTATTACAGGTTCTGAGGTGTGGCCCATATTTTGCACCTGCACAGGACCTTTAATGGATTCCACATCAGTTTGGAGGAGTGCAAATATTGCTTTACACATGTTTTCCACTGTGGTTTTCTGGCCAGTGACTGTGGTCAGGATTTGTATATCCAGTGTGATTACTCTATGGTTTGGTTTTACCAGTGAGCAATACACTTCTCGTCTTGCCATCTAGTACCCATGTTGCTGATTATCACATCCAGTATGCTTACCCCTCTTGTGGGAGTGGTACGTTGTTCCTGGGCCTTTTGGTTTATGGATTCTATGAACTTTTGTCCTACACTGTTGGAGCTAGTATAATGCTCCCAGTCTATGTCTGGGTATTTTCAGTCACCCAATATAATGTGGTTTGGAGGACTTGATATAGTCATGTATTCCAGCATAGGCCAGGTGCAGTTCCTGGTGTTGGGACAGTAGTCTGTAGCAGGCTATAAACTGGGGGGCAGTTTTAGCCACTGTTACTTGACCATGGCTAGTCCATGCTGCTTCTTGTTGTGGTACCAACATGGGGGTGTGGTTATCCTTGACAATTCTTGCTAGTCACCCTCCTTTTGTAGTTTGTTCCATGTTTTGAGGCTGTACAGCACAGTATGAGGTGTAACCTGGTAGTGTTAGGGTGCTGTTGTGAGCCTTGACTCAGTTTTCTGTTACTCACAGATATCAACATTCTTCATACTGGGTGAGTTTAGACTGCATGCATCTTGCTGTTTTGACTTATCCCTTATCTTATTCTTATCCCTTCTGATACCTATGGAGATAGGTTTGTGTTTTGAGCCTTACCTATTCAGGGCACACTGTGGGTAACAACAGCCTTTGCCAGTATCCATACGGCCTGCATTGATAGGTGCATGCCAGTCCTAGCAGGTGGAGCATCATGTCATGCTCAGCATGTCATCCCAGACTGGCACACATTGGATCCCCTTTGACTAACTGCGATACTTCAGTCAATTATTGCACTTGATCATCTCATTGTCATATTGTGGCATGATGCTTGGTGAGGGTAGGATGTTAGTCCGGGTCCTCAGGTGTGCATATAGTACATGGTGTTACATTACTTAACACATGGCACTCATGCCTCAGGTGGTGCTGCAGGGCTGCCTCTGTCGGATGCGCATATTACACTTCCCTGTACATGTTTGTGAGCAGATCATGTCATTGTAGGCATCCATGTTATTATTTGAGTGAGTCAGAGGGGGTATCATTCCCAGGGTTCCGACTGAGCCAGTGTATGTGCTATGCGTTGCCTCTTTGCCAAGGCCAGGGCATACTGGGCACGCCTCCTTCTGCCTACTGGGGCAGGCTCAGGTTGTTCCTCCTCCGAGTCACGCTCTGCCTGTGATGGCCTTGGCAATGGTGGGGGGCTGTTTGGCCCAGCCCTATACTGGTCATGCTGCAGCTGTTTTCGCAAGATCATATTATGTAGCATAGCACATACCATGACAATTTGGGTACATGTAGTTGGTGTGTACTGCAAGGCTCCACCAGATGTGTCCAGACACTGGAACCGTGACTTGAGCAGCCCAAACACACGCTCTATTACATTATGTGTTTGTGCGTGTGCCTCATTATGGCGTTCCTGTTCAGGTGTGTGTGCGTTTCTGATGGTTGTCATCAGCCACGGCTCCAGTGCATAACCTGCATTCCCCACTAGGTGTCCGTGCGGGATGTCCCCATTGGCAAATGTCTGGTACAGCTGCGTCAAATGCCAGATGTGGGAATCATGGTAGCTCCCAGGACAGCCAGCACACACATTCATTATTATGCCCTGGGCATCACACATGACCTGGCAGTTGATGGAGGGGAAGCCCTTGCGGTTGATGTATGCCCTACCCCGCTCACCAGCTGGTGCTTTGATGCGTATGTGCATGCAGTCTATTGCACCGACTACCTCAGAGTATTCCGCTATTTGCTGGAAGAGATGCATATTGCTGGCCAATACCTCACGGGCATTGGGGAAATATACATGATCACCGACATGTGCTGACATGGCATCCAGGAACTGGTGCAGTACCCTGGAGGCTGATGCCTGTGATATCCCCATCATATCACCAGTTGGTCTCTGGAAGGTACCTGTTGCTAGTATTCTTAGGCCAACACATACCTTGGTTTCCACTGGGATGGGTTCCCCTCTGTTGGTTCTGTGTGTGAGGCGTGGCCTGCACAGCTCCACTATTTGCTGCAGGAGGTCTCTGTCCACTCTATAGCGCTCTACTATCTCCAGCTCATGTAACCCGTGATAGGTGACCCTGGGCCTGTACACTCTTCTCCGTCTCCTCACTGTGGGTTGTCTGGCACCATCTGCATTGTCACCACCCTCAGCAAGTCGCCTATGTCTCATTATGACAGCTATGGCAGCCCCTAACATTTCTGCTCTGAGTTCAGCTTTTTCAGTTTTCACTTCTAATAACTTAATCCTGTCTTGCAGTGTCTCTTGAGAGAAACATTCTGCACTGCTGTTTGCAGAGTTTTAAGTGCTGGGCTGGGCTACTATTCTGCCTGTGTAATTGCCTGCTTCTAATTGTTTCCACCTGCTAGCTCCAGCAGTATTCCCTGCTAGCTTCCTACTAGATCTGTTGCTTCCTTTTTCCTCTCTGTTTCCTCAGGGAGGAGCCATGTGCAAACCAGCAGAAACACGCTCACAGTGGCTTACACGCGCGCACACATGCTTACACAGTTCAGAATCTGCTTATTCGGATTAAAACGCGTGCACACCCGCACAAACAGTGTTAAACATCTCCCAACACGCTCCCACATGCTCAGTCTGCCTTACACGTGCGCACACTTTCTTACTCACGCTTCATGGCGCTGCGTGCGCATGCCAGCAAGAAACTTTGGTGTAGGCAACAGTGTACACCTTCCATTTCTTGACTTTCTCATGCTTATCTAGTGGCACACCTCTTTCCATGATATCTGTCTGACATCTGTCATGTAACTCTGACCGCCAATGAACTGCATTTCTTTCTACCATTCCCCCCCTGTGATGTCACCTATCTCCTACTCTGTTCCTCCCCTTCTGTAACTCTTACACTACTCAGACTGTGCTCATTTGCTATGTGACAGTGGAATTCAGTATCCTAACACTCATTTGCATCAGATTGCCTACCAATGCTTAGTTACATCTCTTAGACTCAGCTTCCCCCCTTAGCAACCACTACACGGTGGCCATGTTGGTTTTGGTCTGCTGGTCCCTGCATTGACATTCCATGTATTGCATAAAACCCAGATTTGTGGGTTTAAAACCTTCGTTTTTATGTTTTATACAGTGCAGCCCGTTTGTGCAGGGCTGCACTGGGTTTAAACATCGGCGATCAACGAAAAAAAATATATATATTTTTATTACTTTTGCATCAGGTTACCTTGCCAATGGCCACATATTTGGCCATTGGCATGCTGCCTGACACATATGCACCCTTTATTTGGAGCTGACATGGCTCCATTGCAATTTTTGCAGAAACGTACTCAGTTGTCAACTGAGTACATTTCTGCAGCTAAAACGGCTCTTACACGGGCTGTTCTGGGCTTCTTGGATCACTAATCATCCTCATTTGCATGCCATTCGGCTGCAAGTGAGGAGATTAGCTTATCCACGCCCACTCAGTGTAAAAGACGTTTTAGCTTGACTCTTACATGGACTTTGGGCTGTTCCTGGATCGCGAAGGCTGCATGGAGTCCTACACTACTCTTAGACTCCGTGCAAGCCTTCATGAATCCTGCCCTATGTTTTTGAGTTAAATAGTACAGGTTTAAAAGTGACAATTCAGACATTATAGTCTGCCAGTTTGTTGCAACGAAAGCTCTTCATACTTTTTGTATAGTGCGGAAGCACTAGGATTAGGATACATCTTTGCTGTAACTGGATTTCTACTGAACAACTTTCTGTGAAAAATGTGTATTTTCTGTAACCTACACTGTTAAGTGTCTTTGTTATGACCTTGCAGGAAGCATTCATTTAAATCCTGTTGAAATGCTTTTGTTCCATTTTTTAAGCTATGACACTATTTTAAGAGTTTTGCATTTGGGGAGTAGGTAGAATAATGGCATAATTGAGAAAAAAAGTCTTGCTACAGACATAGCCTGGAAAAATGTAACAGTCACATTAATGCTGTAGGCTTACATCAAAAAAGCAGTAATGCCGTATCCCAGTAAGCTGAAAGTTCAGAGGAGGAACGAAGAGACGTGACATTGAGCTGTCATTGCAAATGTAATTCTAAGGAATTAGTTTAGATTACATGTGGTAGAGTCTGGAAACCAGGTGCAGAGATTGTGCATATTTACTGATACTGGTGGACTGTAGAAGTTTGAGCAGACTTTTATGATGGAAATGTTCTGAATTAGGTAGTTTTGTCATTATTGGTGCATGCATTTTGTTTCATTGTTTACTCAAAAAATGTTCAAAACAATAAATTTAAAACACCCTCTAACAACTGTACCGTATTATACAAGGAATTTAATTTAGTACAATCAGGAAGGTGTTTATTGATTATCTGATCAGCTCAGGTACCCCCTTCCCAGTTCTTGGTTGGATGTCTTCGATTAGGAACCAGTTAAATCAACTGTCTACAAGCACAATTTTTTTTGTTACTGAATATTTTCACTGATTGAGTCTGAATGCTGCTGAAAGTGATGAAGCCAGATTAAAGCTATAACTTCTCTTAGATCTTCATTTTCTGCGGAGGGGGGGGTTCTTATTGTCCACACCTAGGGAGCTAAGTCCGTTGTGTAGGATTTCTGCCGCAAAATTCTCTCGGCTGAACTATACCTCTCAGCTGTCCAGATTTTCACAGAATTAATAGATTTTTACTTCTTATTTTTGGTTTGTTCCTCATAAAATTTGTGGTTCTCTGGCAAATCATTTAGGAATGAAGTCACTTAATAATGACATTGAGTTTCAGACTTCATACCCTTCAGAAAAATGCATGTCAAAGCAAGACCTGTTGTTCTATCAACTGTCTAAGTTTATACAAGAGCAATTTTTAGTACTGTTTGTTTGTCCCCTCCAATATATTTGGTTCCCTATTAGCTGATCGAAGACGCATTCTTTTGAATACGTCTTGATCGAACTTTATAGCATGAAACGGCAAAATACCGAAGCGGCATATAAGCAAATTCTTTCCCTAGGAAAGAAATCGCTGGGCCGCCTTCGGTATTTTGCCTTCTTTATTACTGTAGTGTGGTCTCGGAGTTGGTATATTTAAGTAGGGGGTTGTGGGGGGCACAGCCCCCCATGCCGGGGGTGTGGGGAGCAAAGCCCCCCACATTAGAAATAGTTTGTGGTGTGCATGTGTTGTGTGTATGTGTTTCTCGGAACAGTGATTTTTTTTTCCCCTGCACCACATAGGTTCACATTGTAAAATAATGACCACCAATGGAGTTGATATATTTAGTAACGTAGCAGATGTTTTTCATAGGTGCTAATTACAGAATAAGCAGGTGATTTCAGTACAGTGGAACTATTCAACAAGCTATAAAGCATCCATGTAGCCTACATTCTGGTTTGCCCTGCATACTTCAATACCATGGGAGTAGAGACAAGGAACTTCAAGACCTGAAACAAAATAGTCTCTACTACTACTACATTTGCAAGGTAAGTCCAGAACCTAGAATGTATTCTTTAATAATATTATGGAATATCCTTGTATATCTTAACTTGGTAAACTAATAAGTTCATAGGTTGGTACTAGGCTATCGGCCCTAGGGCCTATACAAGCCTAGCCATAACAATTCCCTTGCTATTTCTTCCCACAGTATTTACTTCCCTGGACCCCTGTCTAGCAGGGCAACTAGCGTGATCCCTGGGGTGAATTTCCTATCCCCCATCCAATCATCAAGGTCCCTTTTGAAGAGGACCAATGAGGCGCTCTGCTTGACATGTATGGGCAGTCTATTCCAGAGTCTGGGGAGTCTCTGGGTCAGGAACCTATCCCTCCAGCATGTTTTGTTCATTGTGATGACCAGGTTTAGGTCCCTGGAGTGTGTGGAAGAAAATAGTGGTGGATTTGTACAGAAAGTGCCTTAACATGTGAAAGCAGACATGTGTTATACTTATATGTGTCCATTATTTTCATTGCACTTTTTGAGTGATGCGCCACATAGCACAAATAGAGTAAGCAGGTAATGGCTGTGTTTATCTATTTTGCACGTAGTACAACAGAACACCTATGAAGCAGATGGCCAAAAATAGTAACCCAGTACATTTAATTAATGCTGTTGGCCATCATGAAAACCCAGCCTGGAGTACACATGGTACTGAGTGCTAGTACAGAGTGTGCAATCTTTCTTTTACTGCTGTGACATTGCAGTTTACAGCAATGAAGTGTAACATAGACAACTGTTTCCTCAGCATTCTTGTGGCAACAAGTACTGTATTCCATATAGTATTATTTTTACTGATAGAATAATCTATGTATTATTACATTTATGATCAAACGTATGACTGTGGGTATACTGTGCATTATAGTCCTGTAAATGTTTTCCTGCTATCTTGACAGCATGGCTTTAAGTTTTGCAAATAACACATTACGCAACTGCCTATACATGAAATTTCTTGCCACAGTTGCATTTTGTTTGTCAGACATTAGCAGTGCAGCTTGTGTTTGTGTACCACTTACCTACGTGCAAACTTGTATAACTTGCATGTGTGCACACTTTGTTAACCATCACACCAATCCACCATTCACTGTACTATGTAATTGTATATATGATGCTTTCTTATCAGTGTTTATTGCCCATTTAGTTTGTATGACATAAAACTACATGTGGAAACATTGAAAAATCAAGACATAATCTAAATATACATCATATATTCACAATACATACATATGTTGTCCCCCTAGCAGTACAACCCTTGGGGCTCACTATTTTTTTACACACATATATCAACCACAAACTGTAATATATAATATTATGTAATCCCTCATGGACAGGGCCAGTCAGTGGTGCTGACAACCTTGCTCTGCTAAACTCAAACATCCAACTATGCTCAATAAGGATACTTGTGTTTTTACACAGCTAGGCTTCTACAAACTTAGGACACACTCTACAGTTAGGCTACTGGCCTCAGATGAGCCTATGAATCTATGTGCCTATGCAGACCTCCCAATCTGTTGTCCTGCACATGGCTAGCTGATGTCATCTACCCTATTTTCACCAACGGCCATGTAAAAGTCAGACACTGGCCTGGACTTAGGTAGATGTCACCTTAAGGTCATAGGAGGTTACAAGCTATTGGCCGTAGGGCCTTTATAAGGGTAACCATTTCATACCATTGTTCACTTATTGAACAACTTGCATTGTCTATATTTGCAGCTCAGGTCTACGATCAGCATTGTCTGCCCTAATCCAAGAGAGACATGGGTGACACATCCAGGGTAAATTTATGATTGCCCATCCAGTTGTCTATGTTATGCTTAAATAGGGTCATTGAAGAGCTCTGTTTTATGTGAACTGGGATTTTGTTCCAGATAAGTGTCAATCTCTGGAAGACATACCTGTCTCTCCAGCATGTCCTGTTAATGTTGCAGTCTAGGTTAAAATCCCTAGAGTAAGTGAATCTTGTCCCATGTGACTTGTGGATGTGCAGCATTTTCATTAGGCTAGGGTCTGAGACTGCTCTGTAGGCCAGGCACAAATCACCTCTCAGCAGCCTATAAGATACAAAGTATAATGAAAGGGCCTTCAGAATCTCTGTGGAGGTCCATGTGTTGTAGGCCCTGAATTTTCTTGGTGAGAAACCTCTGAGGTCTCTCCAGCTGTTGCAAGTGTCTGGTGAGCTACTGCAGGTGACTGTTGAGGTACAGAAAGGAGCATTGTACTCTATTAGTGGTCTGATGCAGGATGATTACAGGGGAGTTATAACATCATTAGCTCTGGATGTGAATCCCTTGCTTATGAGATGTGCAACATAGAAGGCCTTCCTTACCACTGTGGACACATGGTGATTAAAGTTAAGGTTGCTATCAACCTGTGTTCCCAAATCTCTTGCCACATGGTTTGATCTTAAGGGGAGATACTGTTAATATTATAATTTGCAGAGACTTCCCCTTTGCTGTAATGGATGATAATGCATGATTTTGCATTTATTTGGAGCCAGTGTGGCTTTGGCTCCAATCATCTGTCTGTGTAAGCCCTTTTTGTAGTTGTGATGCCCACCACTGATACCAATATGTGATGTCCACCAATATGTGCTATCCCCATGCTGGGCCAGTAATCAAGGAGCCTGAATCCTCACCACTAACACTGTAGAGGGGCATGCACTTTGAATATAAATGGATAGATGCAGTATTTCCAGATGCAGACCTCACTGCATCAAGTACAATTTCCCTTAAGAGCACACATGGAAGACATTCAGTCCTGGGTCTGGATGTCTCTATAGCTGTCTCCCTTCTAGTCCCCAATAAGACTCCCCACTGGTACAGCTGTAGGGTTAGGTCCTCAGCTAAGTGTCCAAGCCAAGTCCCCTAGCATTATCTCTGTGAACCCAGTGCTTCAAGTTCCTGCCCCAAGTAAATGACACACACATTCTTTAAGATTTCATTTTCACACACACACACACACACACACACACACACACACACACACACACACACACACACACACACACACACACACACATCTGGGAAAGGCTGTCACAGATTACCCGCTGTACCAGCTTTGCCCAGACTATAAAGTAGATTCACTCTCATCAGTCAGTTACTACAAGGCTCTTACAAAGAGTATCTAATTATATGGTGCAATATTAATACTACTACAAATTATAGTAGTTGACCAAGACAGCTAGGCCTTCGGGAGTGCCCCACACAGTGTCACCAAATAAATATAAGTACTCTCAAAGGTTAGATACTTTCTGTGAGGTGCAATAGAAGTTTTAACTATATTTAAGAATAAATCAAAAACATGAAACTGTTGAATATATATTTATAGTAAACCACAGATTTTAGATCACCGGAAATATTGAAAAGAACATTGTTAGACAGATTCAGAAAAATAAAGAAAAACAACATATAAACTAAGCTTCACTATATTCCTGACTAATGTAAAAGAATTACTGTTCCCTAGTTAAGTTACTTACTACCGCAAGGCAAGATGCCGTGGGCGAGGGTCTTTCGAGTCACTTTCTCCAAAACATAATACTTAATACTCTCAGGTTTCTCTCTGTAATATCTAAAATATAATTTCCAAGAGGGCTGGCAGAATGACCTCATTTGGTCACCTGACTCTAGGTTCTCACAGTATTCCCCTTTGAAGCTGAGACAGGAATTCAGCATAGACAGCTACAATATACATTTAAATGTTTAAGGCAGTGCCTGGGGCTTCCCCTCTTTTTACTGAGCTAATAAACAAAGGCTTTTTTCCCAGACCTAGTGTCTCTGGTCTTATTCAGTACTGTGGGGTACTATTTTAATGGTTCAACAGTTTTTACATTTCCCTTATTTTTCTTAAAGCAAGCTAGCTGGTTAACCATTGCTGTCCTAGTTTCCTCTATTAAAATATATATGTTTAATTCAGTTACAATAATATATGTACATTCATTTTTATTTCAGCATGGTGCACTGTTGATATATTTTAACACAAGCAAACCTCACAAATATATTTTCAACACAAGCATCTGCACAAATCAATTTGATATACAAATGACATACTTTTCTAATACATTTGTAACACAAGCATTTTGTATAGATGAGTTTGATATTCAAAGGACGTATCATTCTTTACAAAACTCCAGTTGGCTATGCTGGCACTTGCCCATATCATCACAGTAGTATATCAACATCATTGGGAGACTAAATGATTGCATCCAGTCTGCAGTCATCAATAAACATGGTAAGCCCATTTTACCCTAGACATCTGAGAAATACATTCCAAACAGTAGGGGGGTCTAGCACAGATCCCTGTGGTACAGCAGTGGTAACTGGTGTGCTGGTAGAGGCAGAATCCCCAACTTTGACTGTATGTGTTCTGTTGGCGATCCAGTTTGCTACCCATCTAGTGACATATGAGTTAATTCCCATTTTTTTTTCTAATTTCTCCAAAACTTTTGGGTTTCCTAATACCATGATGGGAATAGACCCCATTTCTAAGTCAAAGTACAATTAAAGTTCATGAAATTATTATTGTTTCACTCTTTGATGTCCCAGCTGTGTGAGTTTCTCAATGATTCCTGAGTGAGGGTTTGTGTCAAAAGCCTTGGCTAAGTCAAGATAGGTTGTATGTATTGTTTTGCCTTCACCCAGGGCTTTAGTGACATTCTCAAATAAGTCCACCAGATTTGATAAGCATAAGTTACCCTTAACAAAGGAAAATTGTGTCAGATCAAGAGTTTGAAGGTTACCTATGTCTTTGTTGATAAGGTACATGATGATTCTCTCCATGGCCTTGCAGATAGGTCTGGTTAGGCTTATATGTCTATAGTTCCCAGTGTCTGTTGAAGGACCCCTTTTGTGTGAGGGAATTACTGTTGCTGTTTTCCACTCTGCTTGGACAAAGCCAGTACTTACACTGTGTTTGAAGAGAGTGCCAACTGGTTCTGCTAGACCCTGTTTCTGGCAGTTTAGTAGGCAGCATGGGTTGTTATCTGGTCCCATAGAGGCTGTGTTTTTGGCTATGGATATGACCTGCTCTTTGGAGACACTAGGTAGATGACTGGTAACAGGTATGCTTTGGGGTATGTGTGGTGGACACGGGGGGGGGGGGGGTGAGGTTTGCCCCAAATCTGTCTGCAAGCAGGTTGGCGATATCCTCAGGGTCAGTGTTAGTGGTGCCATCCACTATCAGTCTGGCACAAAGCTGTCCGTTCCCTTTTAAATTTCTGACATAGCTAAAGAATGCCTCCAGATTATTTTTAGCTAGAGATGCTAGTTTAGCTTCATACTTGATTGCAGAGGACTTTACAAGATAGCTAATTTGCTTGTTCAAGCTATGGAATTTGTCCTTCCTCTGCTGAGTCAATTCTCTCTTGTTCTTAGACATTATTTTCTTCCACTTCTTGTACAACCTATCTATGCTTAATGCACACTAGGGAGGCTTGCCTTTCTTTGAGGACCTTGTTTGGATCCGTTCAGGTTCAGTCGAGTCTATACTTTTGTATAGGTGTTTATACAGGCTGTATGTGTATACCTCTGTATAGCAGTCATTGATGACAGTGGTAGCAGGGGGTTTGCAACTAATTATGGCATTGCTTAGGAAGGTATGGTTTGCTTTGGAGAAATTTTTCATCCATTATGCTGTTGGGGGGGTGGGGTATGATCATTACTTCGAACAAGTCTGAATTCTGATCCAACCTGACCAGGGAGGGGAACACACACAGGGGGTAGTGCAGAGACCCCCCTATGTTGGTGAGTACTAAGACTACAACATTTGAACCTCTTGTGAGGGTGCAGACTATCTGTTGCACATACTCCAGGAACCTTAGGGTGAGCACATTTGTGCTTATATATGACTCCCAGTCATCGGAAGAATAGTTGAAATCATACATAACCAAGGTGTTTGGCTGTATAGTGAGTGACTCAAGTAGGTCCAAGTAGGCAGAATGGTTCTCATGGTTCATGGTGGGGGACCTATAGCTAACACTGATATGGAAAGGGGTTTTGCCTACAGTTAGTTGGACTTGGTGCAGCAGAGTCATACTGATCGACCACTCGAGGTGTATCTGCCTTTAACGTAACACGTGGAAGGCACTGTGGCCTTGCATGACCAGGGGGCTATATGTTGCCTTGAACCATGTCTCTGTGATTGCACAGACATGGGCATCTTCCAAGATAAGGAGTGTTTCCAGTGAGTGCAGTTTCTGATTTACACTCTTTGCAGTAAGCATCATAACCTTGAGTTTATCTCTAGTGGACTTTTTTACGTGGGAATTTAGTTGCTCTGACATTGTGTAAAAAAGACAGTATGGAGGAGGCAAGTACCTTTGCCAGTAACTGAAAGCCAAGAGGCGTGACAATTGAAGACCATCTCTGGCAATGCATCATGGTCTGTCGACCATATCTTCCCAGGCTGCCAGATACTGGATCCCCCTTTATTGACAAAAGAAGCTAAGCCAATTGTTGAAGTCATTCATGTTTTGTTTATATTGAGCCATCATCCTTGGTTAAGGTGAAATGCTACTTAGAGCTAGGGACATACCTGCCTGGGACAGATAATCTGAGAGCTAAGCCATGTCTCTCTTCATATAGTACAGTGAGGTATGTCTCCAGTAATTCATTCCAACATGGACTATGATAGTGTCATAACAGTACTTGTTGTTGAGGGACTTGAGTGTGTGCATGATCTGACAGATACTGTCACCTGACAGGCAGCTGGCTGTGACTTTCTCTTTCTCCAGCCTGGTGAGGGGGACATCTGTGTGTCTCACTATGGAGTCGCTTATGCACAAGACATTTGGTTTTGAGGTGTTTTGCTTTAGGGGCTTATTGCTGAGACACTGTCATGTGTATTATTATGTGTAGTGGATTCTGTTAGGTCTGCAGTGTGTGCAGTAGGTTTGCTCTTGCGAGGTCTCTGATCTTTAGGTAGGCTTCTAGCGAGTACCTCTGCCTATGTGAGGTTATGTGTTTTGAGTTTGTTATGTGAGAGAGGTGAAGTATGTGTTCTGACATCATGTTTGGTATCTGGTTTGTTGTTATGTGAAAGAACTGATTCCAAATCCAAACTATAGATACAGTTCTCACATGTTGAATTTATTGGTTTTAGAAGAAGCTGGTTGTCAGTATACATGAGGCAAATGCTACATTGCTGCAGGATGCCCATGTCAATCAGGCTGTTGGGAGCAACAACGATGACTGCCACCTCTACCATACACAGCTCACACCTGTCCAACATACCAAGATGTAGAGCTAGCACGCATCTTGGCTGTGTACATACTGACTCTCACACATCATTTTCACATAATGGACCCCTACAGACACGCGCACACACACACACACACACACACACACACACACACACACACACACACACACACACACACACACACACACACATACACACAAACAACAGTTACATTGTTCAGCCTGCCTGCTTTTCTTTCTTCCTCACACACAATCAGTGACCTTTTTGTGTCAGCCTAGGCCTCCTGCCCCCCCCCCACACAACACCCTGTGTAAGTGATGATAACTGTGCCATATCTCTGTTTTCTGTCTTTTGGATTCAGGGATACAAAACTTTGTGTCTGATGCACAGGGTGCATAGCTACATTAGTGCCTAGTAAATCTGCATGTGTGTTGTTGAACTGGTAATAGTTCCTGTCACTTATATTTGCATTGTAAAATTATATATCAGGTAGCATCATCATGTCAGTACTTTCTAGTGTATTCTCTTGAAAGGGTTGTGAAAATAGGAACTGCAATGAGTCTCAGTACTTTCTAACTTTTTTCTTTAATGTTTTCTGGTACATACATATGGTGTACATCATAAGACACTCCATCACATTCAGATCTCAGGATTGTATGACAGCATTGTAGTCAAACCCATCAGAACAGTAATACAATACAATGTGCCCATTTGCATAAATCTCTCCAGACACAAGCAGCAGCTGTATAGACCACAGGGCTTTCTAATGAAGATAACACAGGGCCTATTGACCATGACATGATGTCTGGTATCGCATTAAACTGTAACTGTTTTCTAAGCCTCTTATATTTGTTTTAAGCACTTGGGCTTTGGGCCGCTTGTATTACATTAAGAAGGTTTGTAGTCTACACTCTTGTGGGAGGAGACAGTAGTCTTTAACCTTCTGAGCTGGGAACTGCTGGTTGAATGCCTATTGTGCCTGCTGTTATAAGTGTCTTTGTTATGGTTTAAGCACTTGGCCTCCAAACCAATTATTTTATATTAGGAAGGTTTGAGATGTAGACTCTTGTGGAAGGAGAGGATAGCCTACACCCATCTAATCTGGGAATTGCTGGTTGAAGTTTTATTGTGTCTGTTATTTTGAAAGTGTCTTAGTCCTGGTTTAAGCACTTGGGTTCCAGACCACTTATTTCACTCTAGGAAGGTTTATTGCCTACACTCTTGTTGGAGTATTCTACTGAATTGCTGCTTTGTTTAAACTGTTATTTTCATGTTGTGATTGTGATTCTCTGCACTTTGAATTTGTAGTATTTCTGCATTTTATAGCATAGGTGAGATTCAGGCTCTCTGAGTCTAGATTGTTTGGCGTTATTTCAGCACTAAAATCTGCCATCTTACATTAAGAAGGCCCCCCTGCAACCTTGTGGCAGAAGTGTGAAGCGAAGGACCCATCTGAGTTGGAGATTGCTGGAATAAGAGTCAGTATTGGCCTTTCCCTTTGTTTACTTTTTTAAAATCGTTTAACTTCACTTGTCTTCCAGCAACATATTTGGCCAGGGTTTGCACTCAGGTTTACCAGAGCTGCTCAGAGTTTAAACTACTGCCCTGAGAGCAACTCAGTTGTGCACAGAGAAGCAGTAACACATTTTTCTACCCCTAGCCCTCCATAGAATATACACTTTTTGTTAGTCTTACAGCACAATCTGGTCCATCTAGCCCAATCCCCACTAGCTATTATAGTGTATACCTTCCATGATGGATGGACAGCTTCCCACCATCGAGCAATACTTCTTTAAACAAACGAAATGCAAAGTCAGGAAAGTGGTGAAATAGGGAACAAGCAGGGGAAGAACAAAGTGAAAGGAGGGAAGGAATGTTCAGGAAAGATGTAGGAAAGAACCATAGTCAACCATTTCATCAAGAATAAATCATGAACATATATGCAAAATATTAGCTGAATTTGGACTGTCACATCCATGGAGAAGAGTGACCATAACACAATCTGTTGTATAGGGAATTGGACCTAATCAAGTGTGTCATGAAGATATGTGTGTGAAATGAACAGCTATGTATGGAACTATTTTTTTTTTTTTTTGTGGGACAGGTGCCCATTTTTTTTGAGAGCGATGAATGTTGGGGAAGGGATGTAGGAATGTTCGTGTGAGGTAAGTTGAGCAGGTGAGGAAGCAATTGCAGACAGACAAGACAAATGGAACAGTGGACAGGGATGGTGAAGGACACAGGAGATGTGTAAACTCCATAGTTGGGGAGAGGGTGGGAAATCCAGGTCCCATGCACGTCAAGGTGGTTGACATTCCAAATCTAGTCCTCATCCAGTGGACTGTCATCACTGTCACCACACTGTGCCACTGGCTGCTGTGCCCAATGTCTGTGCCTCCTACATAAACTCTGAATGAGGATGGAGAGCAGGTGCTCCATCTGGCATAGGCATGCAGCCACAGCGGGGTTCACAGTCCAATACACCATCCGTATCAGTTCCTGTTAGGTCATAAACTCACCAGCTCCATCACTGCTCCTGGAGGGAACAACAGGCCTATCTTCTGGGGCAGAACTACCTGAGGGGCCAGGTAGTGAAGGGGTGGCAGAGGGGGTGCTACCAGATTGTGCATCAGATGTGCTGGGCAGTAGTGCTGTATCCCATGGACTGGGGGCAGGTAGATCTCATGGGACAGGTTTACCCTGCTGTGCTGTGAGAAAAACAAAAATTAAAAAAAGAAAAATGGTTGGGGTGAGAGAAAAAGGGAGAACATTAGCAAATTCATATGTAACACAAGCACTGATACAATTATTTGACTCTATTATGTTACCTTTACTTTTAACACTACAAACTCCTAACAAATGTCTGCATTACTTTTAAGACTACCCAGTTCATAACAGAGGCACACTATAGTATATATTGCAGCCAACAGTCCTTTATGTGTGTATATACTGCACATATATGTGTTCCAATTATTCTGCTTACAGTTTACAGAAGGCCAATTGTGTCACTGATATAGAGATATGAAGTTACATTGCAATAATGAAAACCTAACAGTATTATATATTTGGGAGGTCTGTTTTTTGAACCCACAACCATTGAGTACTCTCTAATACTGTACTGTTATTTTGTCCTACAGACTACTGAATGCATACTTTCCTTTTACACTTTATAGTTGCATGCTCATTGTTACTTGAGAATATGGCACTACTGCTTTGTGCTACAGATTAAGGCATGCATCGTTTATTTATTTATTTTTATTTTACATTTGTTGACCGGGCTAGTCTAGCTGGATATATATCCATTTTCAGTAGAGGCCCGGGGAGAAAAGCTCCACACAAATACAAACAAAAACAAAGACAAAAATAAAAAAAAAAAAAAAACCAATAAAACACAAAAAAAAAAAACAAGAATGTATTCAAATAGAAAAATATCATTACAGGGTAAAAAAGGATTAAAAGCCATATGATACAGTGTAACACTTCAGAAAGTTAACATAGAACATAATCTTTCTTATAGAGGTGACTAGATGCACTCTAGAAAGAGATAAGTAGAATAATTTACATCAGACTTGAGGGATTTAAGTAATACATTGAATAAAGTTTGATTTAGTGATAGTCTTAGTTACATGACTAATTATTAAATGTTAGGAAGAAGGTAGAAGAGGAGAAAAACAGGGTATAGGTGTTGATTAGTCAGGTTTACTACAAGGACATAGCCAGTGACTTTGGAGGTAATTTTTGAGTTTTTGTTTGAAGAGTGGCAATGATGTAGTTAGTGTTATATCACTAGGTAGCAGATTCCAGCTCCTTCCTGCTGTATTAGTAAATAGAGAGTCACCAGCTGTGTTATTAGACTTTGTTAAACTGGCACTGAGTTTACTAGAAGAGCGAAGGGAGTTGAGATTATTATATGGGATTAAAATTTTTGAGAGTATAGGGGTATAATTGGGTTGGTACAGTAATTTATGGGCAATTGTGAGTTGGGGGATTAACAGATGGTTTTGGAATTCCAGCCAGTCTAGTTGTTTTAGATTAGAACAGTGGTGAGTTTTAAAGGGATTTGCAGTAGCAAATCGGGCAATATTATTGTAGCAAGTTGCAAGTTTGTTAAGGTTAGTTTTCTTAAGGTTAGTAAAAACATGTGAGGCATACAGAAGAGTAGAGATTAGATGGGAATGAGCGATCTTGGCTCTAGCTGATGTGGTTAAGAAAGACTTAATTCTATATAAGGATCCTATTTTTCTGTTGACTATTTTAATGGTGTTGTTAATATGTTGATCAAAAGAGAGATTATTGTCAATGGTTATTCCTAACAGCTTGGTAGTAGAGTCAGGTGAGATGACAGTGGCATTATTTGAAGAGATTGTGAAGTTTAAGGGGGAGGACCTAGTACTGGGAGTAAAGAGAAGGAGTTTAGTTTTTTTGGCATTAAGTAGTAGGTAACATCTGGTAAACCATGTTTCTACTGTGTTGAAGATATTTTGAGTAAGGGAAGAAAGTTCAGTTGGAGAGGTAGCTGAGCAAATAAGGGTGGAGTCATCTGCATATTGAATGCAGGTTGCTTGAGGAATTGCCAAATAGAGATCATTAATGAATAAAGAGAAAAGAAGTGGTCCAAGAATGGAGCCCTGAGGGACACTGATGGTGACAGGTAACAAGGAAGAAATTTGATTTTCCCAGAGAACTGCCTGTTGCCTATTGCTGAGATAAGATCTGAACCAATTCATGGCTAGGTTATCAAAGGAGAGAGATTCAAGAATGTTAATTAGGATGGAATGGTTAACCATGTCGAAAGCTTTAGAGAGGTCAATGAAGAGAGCAGAAGAGAGAAGGTTGTTGTTGCGGTTTCTATTGATAGTGTCTGTAAAGGATAGGAGGGCGGAGGTAGTACTATGATAAGGCCTAAAGCCATGCTGACAGCTTGCTATTATGTTGTGGAGAGAGAGATACTGTAAAAGTTGATGGTGAATGCATTTCTCCATAATTTTTGCTAAGGGTGATAGGAGAGCAATTGGTCTATAGTTAGAGTAATCGATAGAGTTCCCACCTTTATGTAAAGGGATAATGTGGGAGACCTTCCAGATGTCTGGGATAGTTCCTTCTTGGATTGTCCTATTTATAAGTATAGATATAGGGTATGTGATTACTTTGGCTGCTTTTTGGAGATAAAGAGAAGGAAGTTTGTCAGCAGATGGGGTACAAGGCTTCAGTTTATGAATAAGTCTGTAGATGAAAGAGGTAGAGATGGGTTGTAGTTTAAAGTTATGGGAGGATTGTGCTAGGTTGATTGAAAGGTTGGATTTATCAGTGTTTAGTTGTCTAGCTAGAGACTGTATAGTGTCGGTGAAGAAAGAGTTGAAGGTATTTGCAGTTAGGTGGGGAGTATCTGGATCAGCATCAAGAGGGGTGGGAGTTTTAGAGTTACCTGGGGACAACAGTCTATTGATACAAGACCAGAACTTTTTTGGATTATTTTGATGAGTTTGTTGAAGTTTACAGTAGTAGTTTTTTTTTGTCAGTAATGATTGCTTTTTTAGTAGTATTTCTAAGCTGGCGGAAATGAAGAAGATCAGAGCTATTTCTATGGCATCTCCATTTGGCCCAGACTTTGTTTCTAAGTAGAATTAGATTTTTTGTTTCATTAGAGAGCCATGGGGCTATGCTGGACTTCATTCTGATGGTACGTTTGGGAGCATGTTTGTCGAGAATAGATAAGAAAGTTGTATTAAAGTATATTACTGCATTTTCAAGAGGAAGGGATTTTAAGGGGTTCCAGTTGCATTCTCTGAGTTCATTTTGAAATAAGTCTATGTTGAAATGTTTGGTAGAGCGTATTATTCTAGTGGTGGGGAGGTTATGAAGATCTTTCTTTTCTCTTGTAATATAAGTCAAAGAGTGATCACTGACATCATCTGGCAGGGTTCCTACTTTGTAAGTTTGTTTAACTTTGTTTATGAGTATCCAATCTAAGATACTCTCTTTTTTATTAGGTTTATTAATTCTTGTTGTTGAGGTGATGGTTTGGGTGAAACCATGAAGGTTGATGTGAGAGGTAGGATTTTCAGCATTGATACTTTTCCAGTCTATGTTGAAATCACCTAGGATTATTGTTTCTTGGGGGTAAGTCATAGATACCCAGCTGAGAAAGGCTTCTAAAGTGGGTATATTATTACCTGGTGGTAAGTAAATACAGATAATGTAAAGGGATTTCTTGGTGTTAACTTGGAGCTTAGTTATGAGGACTTCTACTTTACTATCCTGGGTTGGATAAGCTGGAAGGGTGGAGATATTAAGTTCATTCTTAAAAAGAATTGCTACTCCACCGCCTTTACGTTTTGATTGGTTAAGTCTCACTATGTTATAGCCTTGGGGAGTAATCTCATTATCTTTTGTATCAGGTTTTAGCCAAGTCTCAGTGAGGCAGAGAATATCAAAGGAATGGATAGCTAGGAGGGTGTGAAGGTGAGATACTTTATTATTGATGCTTTGAATGTTCAGATGTCCTATTAGGAGGGAATTATTAAGTTTAGGGTTAATTATTTGAAAAGTAGGGTTGGTAGGTCCAGGGTTGGGGTGGATGTCTCCATCTTGTAAGGTGGGATTATTTGGTTTTGTTATTAAGTTGTTCTTTAGATAGGTTTGAAGTTTCAATTTTCTATTCGTGGGTAGGACATGATTAAAGTGAGAGAGTCTGTGGTATTTAGGTAGAAGGTAGCTAGGAGTGGAAGTAATGTTGGAGTGTGTAGTTAGGGGTGTATATGTGCAAGTTATAGTTTGTTTGTGTGAGTGTATAAGCTGGATATACTGTAGGTTTTCAAAGGAGGTAAGAAGGTAGGCTGAGAAGAGGGTGGTTAAGAGTAAAACTGATAGTGTAAGCATGGTTAGAGTATAGGGAGCCATCTTTATGGAGAAGTAAAAATTGTAACTAGAGTGAAATGAAAGGTAGAGGAAGTAAGATAGGAGGAGAAAATAGATAAGGAACCTGCAAATGAAGTGAGGGGAATAAAAGGATAATGAAATTGTAAGTAGAGGGTTAGGAATAGAGGTAGTTTAGGGAGAGTAATTATAGAGAGTAGTAATAGGAGGGTAGGGGTGTGGTTAAATTAAGCGGGAAGGGTGAGTTAAGGGATTGGTAGGGTGAGTTAGGGGGTGTGTTTAAGGAGGTATAAGTTTAGAACCCCTGGGGGTGGGTGAGAATTGGGGGTAGGGTAGGGGAGCGGAGTGAGCCAGCAGGGCGAACGGAGCAGGTAGAAACAATTGAAGGAGAAGCTGGAAAGGAGACTATCAGAAATGCAGGTGAGCATAGCTTCTTTTACATTTGAGATATGCATACTCAATTTGATACAGCTGTATTAAGTACCTAGCAAGTGATCCATACCCTTTAATGCTACTAAATTACTATACAAATTATTATTATTATTATTATTAGCTACTTTTTAGATAATACTATTCTGATACATACATGCCACATACTTCTCACATCCTTAATAAACATGCAGCATGGGGCCTGACATTCAGGGCTTGCTGCAGTGCTGCTGTGGAAAAAACAGAACAGAATACCATTATGAATACCAGTCCTGACTGTATTCAGCTTTTAACTCTTACAATTATTCACTGAAATTGATACTTACACATCTGTGGGGTGTCCTGAGGTCATCAAAGTGATGTCTGCATGAAGTAAATATTGTGAGAAGAAATAGCCAGGGAATTGTTATGGCTAGGCTTGTATAGGTCCTAGGGCCGACAGTCTAGTACCAACCTATGAACCTATGAACCTATATTATTCCAGACTTCAGACTTGCATTCTGAGCATGAAAAGTCCTATGTTCCTTAACTAGGAGTCCAACAAAATATTTGGACTCCTGGATACCCTACCACTGCATCTGAAAGTGCAAACCCTCACCAGCAACTCTTGATATGCCTGCCATAATTCAACTTCACTGTAGAATGAGCATTTCCCACCAATTACATTTTATGTCCTTATGTTTTCCTAACTATTGCACATCTCATGCTTAATGACAGTATGCTCATTTTGGTTTTGCAACATTTGAAAATGTTGCACATTGCTTACTATTACACAAAAGCAGTAGGTGAGGGTGCACACTGCTGGTGACTGTGTTTACATGATGTTACGTGATGCACAACAGTGGTAAGCACTGCAATTTCAAGATTATTTCTTATACAGGCACTGGTGTAATTATGATAGTCAGATGAACCATGTCTACTGTTCTCTTACTCTTACAGTTATTACCACAAGAAAACATTTGTGTATGTCGCACTTCTTTGCTATAATGTGCAATCTCACAATAGTAAAACAAAATTTTCACACCCTGTACTAGAAACCCAGACCATCTGCACTCCACACCTACACTTAATACCTGCTGCCATGGGATTAGTGACATGATATGCCTTATCTTAATAGTTATTGTAAAGTTTCCACTGTAAATTATAGCACAATGCTGCTTACTATGTTTGCGTGATAGCCAATAGTATTAATTGAATCCATCCGGTTTATGTTTGTAGCTGTCTGGGTACTGCCTGCAGCCTGGGTGGTCAATTCCTCAAGTGTGTGTGCTGTTGCACTTTACTCAAACTAGGTGAGCAGAGCCAAATATGTTTGCGCTATGCAGCGCTTCGCACAAACACTGGCCTCAAAAAAAAAAACAAAAACAAAAGGGAGACTGTCCAGATTTTTGCAGAATGTCCAGATGTTTGCATCATATTTTTGGTTTGTTCCTTGTAAAATGAGTGGTTTACTGGGATATCACTGAAGATTGAAATCAATACATAATGATATACATTTCAGTTTCATACTGCATAACCTTCAGAAAATGCATGCTAACAGAAATCCTATTATTCTACCTACTTTCTGCAGTTATCAGAACAATATAGTAAATCTATGCTATTGTAATTGTCTTGCCTTCATGCAACTACATTATGATAAAACTGGGTTTTTGTAACCACTTACCCCAAAAACTATATTCATCTTAATGACATATTTTCTTTTTATACATCTTGAAATAGTTTTGCTATACTCCTGATTATTGACACTGTATAACATTGTATTGCTACTTAATGTTGTAATAATCCTGTAACATTGCTATGTAATGCTAATTTATAATTAAAATTATATAATATGTTGGAGCTTTTCTTCCCAGGCCTCCACTGAAAAAGGGTTCTTCAGCTCAGTCGGACAATCCCGGTCAACAAATGTAAAATAAAGAAATAATAATAAAATTAGTTTCTTGCACTAAAATGTTGGCTGGTATGATCCACATTCAGACTACCGGTTTTGTGGCCAGCAACACTGGTGCAAGCCACAAAACATTGCTCACAAGTGCCATACATCATTAATATTCATGATGTGATGCCATGAGATGAGCAGTATTGCATATGCAAAAACACCCCGTGTAGGCTTTGAGCAGAACCTGCAGGGAGTTATTGAATTCAGACCATCATCTTTTCAGGTAGTATGCACTCAGTTGACAATGTATACTGATGTTGAAAAATAGCTGAGTGAGGATTTACCAGTACAGTCCTACAGATGCAAAGGCTGCTGTGTTATGTGACATACGCAAGTTATCCCCCAAATATATAACACCACATCCAAGTAGAACTAATGCTTTAAAATCACAATTTAATAAGAAATATTAATGCAACACTTTAATAGACTAGTCAGAAATAATGATCAAATGCTCTGCTTTGTCAAAGATGCCAAGATTCAGAGTCCAGCAGGTGAAAATTTCAATGTCTTTAATTCTCTAAGCACTGCAGTGTTGAGCTAAATTTGTGTCCGAGGCCAGGAAAAAAAATAATCAACTTTTAGTCTGCCTAGATAGATCTTGTTTTTTCTGTTTTAAAGGGCATGCTATGGACATACCACTCATCAATACAAAGCATATGGTTTACCTGAGAAAAAATGTATATTGTGTATCAAACATGTTTTAAACAAAATTGCAGGTATGATATATTAATGTAAGATATACAGGTGCCCTAAGAAACAATTGTATACCTTTTAAGATACTATCAGAAAAAAAAAATAAAATGCAATATCACTGTTAAGGTAAAGCCACTAGCACAAAAAAACAAAGTTTAACACTAGTCATTCAGCTGCTACCAATCTTCATCTAGCAGTACTGTGTTTGGCTCCTTCACTCGCCATCTGCGTAGACTTTGCCTCTGATCACATCATGCAGCCAGACAGTGCTCCCTGCCCTTCTCTGTAAATGGACATCTGCCTTATTAATCCTGTAATGTATCTAGTAAGAAAGTCATTTGAAATAAAGTACAGTTAAAGCTTTAAGAAGCTAATCATGTGGGTCCAGTAAATGAAGAAATTTTGCATCACATTACTAACATAAAAGATCAGAACCACTTTCCTTTTTAATGCATAGTAAACCAAATAGTGTCCAATGAAAAAGTGAAGGTTGTCATTAAAACACTGGAAGATCTGTATTGTTCATTATCCAAGTTCTTGATTTGTTTTACTTAACATGTGCTATTGCATTCTTAGCTGACATTTTTTGATACTTTTTAACTACCATTGCTTGGAGAGTGTTTTATTGAGTCTTTTAGTTATGGAATTACGTGAAAATATAATGATCTATTGTTCACTTGTTTTCATTTTGCTCACCATCGTGAAATGGCTTAAACAGTTTGCTACGTAGGCATAAAGAAAAGATATCACCTGTGGTAGGTAAGTGTGACATGAAAATGCTCCAAATTCATATGAATTAGTATGGCTTTTGTGAGAATTAAATACGCTTGGCACAATTATAGCACTTGTTGACTGTACTAACTGTTTTCAAACAACTAGTCAATAAGGGCATTAAGTCAATTCTTATACTCCCTTTCTAAAAGCATGTTCATTGTCAATTAATAAATTGAGTTGCACTGCTCAGGCAGCTGTTTCATTATAAATTAGGCAGAATTTGGTACATGTGATTCTATTTGATAATTTGTTATATCTTACTCTAGAAACATTTATTGTACCGAAATTTCAGCTTTCAAAGAATAGCTAATGTAAGGGTAAAGTTTTATGGCAGCAGAAATGTGTTGCACATTTTAATTTTCATAATGAGTTTTTCACCATCAAGAAAATGGTTTGTACAAATCAGGTGGTTGGTCAGGTTCCATAGTCACTTTGAGTTTCATCAATACTATTGGGTGATTTGGCTTCAAGAATGCAATAAATGCAATGAAATGAGGAATGAACATCTGCTTCCAGATTCATCTTTTATTCTTGTAATCAGTGTTACGCTCTGAGATCATTTGCAAATCAAGAACTTGTGACACATGTCTTTTACATAATTACCACCTATTCTTTTCACTACAGTTATGACTGGTAGTAGTTAATGATTCCAATTGTGATAATGAAGAAGAGAAATGGTGCTGGTGAAACCCCGATGAATCACTTGTGGGAGTCATTCATGTTTTCAGTATGGCATTGGTCTATGCAGTCATGTATAACTTTTTCTCCGTGAACACCAAGCATATTCAGTAATATATGTTATTTTTCAGGGGCAACCCAGGAGCACCATCTGGTTAACTGACTTGCTTAAAGTCACACAGTAGGCAGTCGATGATGGAAGGACTCAAACCCTGTTCCCTGGGCAATGGGAGCAGCTCATTAACAGCTCAGAGCTTTAGAAATCAGCACTAACATGGAGAAATATAAAAGCACATATTATAGAGTTTTGTCACTGCAATACCTGACAATAAAATGTCTACTCAAACTCTATTTCTTCAGTACCACTAGTTTCATTATATCTTCAAGGGCAAGATCTGGCACACAGAAAATGTCTCTGTTTTACTATCTGAAATGATAAAGTTTAGGTAATCTGTGTTGAGTCAGTCCAACTCATACTTTTACACTTTCGCAATGCTCCATTGATTGATACAGTCATGGAGACCCTTTCTACATAAATCTTATTATTTAATAATTACATAATGGTATGAAAATGTTGTTCTTCTACATGATAATTGCCTTTAATTGATTTGTTAGCCAGGTAAGCTTATGGACACAGATGTCCCTATTCAGCAGTGACACAGAAACAATGTGTGGTTAAGTGACTTGGCCAAAGTCACACAGTAGGCAAATGCAGGCTGATTGAATCAAAGTCTGGAGTACAGGAAGAAGAGTTTGTAGTCTGAAACCTTTGCACAAACTGTTAAAACTTGATGGAATAATGCAGGGCAATAGTTAGTGAAGAAAGTAAGAAATGGATTAACTTGAGTATTTTATTTCTGATAGGAGTACATTTATTATCAGATTTAGCAACCCATTCTACAACTCATGAGACGTCTAATAGGGCCCTTATATTCAACTTTAACATTATTGTGGTAAAGCTCAGACTGTCTACATTATTACATACTTATAGACAGTATAATTAAATGATGATACTGTTCCTTGCTTTACACTTTCCCACAGACATGACTCTGTCACTTAGTTATGTGCCTTAAAATTGTAGTTCACTTCAGCATGCTGTCCTCTTTCACTTAGTTTATCAGAACATAAAATATATCATGGCTTCGAAATGACTTATCCTGTGTGAAGAAATTACAATGTGGTTACTTCAGATAGTTTCAATGTACCACTTTGTAAATGTATTAAGTGTTTTTCTTTTTCAGTAGCAATTATTTTGCCTTCTGCTGAAGTACAGATGAAATCAGAATTCCTTACCCTTTGAGATTTTGGCTTATACACTCATCCTCTGTATTTGAAACTTTTATTTATTTGTCATTTATTTGTCATTTGTTAACTGGGTTAGTCCAACTGAGCCAAAGGCCCATTTTCACTGGAGACCTGAGGAGAAAAGCTCCAAAAGAAATACAAAAAATACATAAATTCAAGGCTTTACAAATTAAAACATTATAAAAATTCCAGGCCATATAAAAGATTACATAAATTCAAGATTGTACAATATGAAAATTAACAGTGCATAGAATGTTTATACAAGATAAGATGGCATGATATGAAGAATAGATAGACTTGAGTAACAGATCCTACGCATACCTCTCAACCTCTTAGAGCAAAAAATCTGGACAAAGCCTAAAATGATGGGGGGGCAAATAGAGACAAATTTTAAATATTGCTCTTACAAACTTAAAAAGTTGGTAGAATAATAGGCTTTGCATTAGCATGAATTTTCTGAAGGATGTGGAGTCTTAAACTCAAATGTTTGTCATTATTTAATTACTTCAATCCTCAGCTATTTGCCAGAAAGGTACAGATTTTAGGAGGAACACACCAAAGATACGAGGCAAAAATCTGGACATTCTGCAAAAAATTTGTACAGTTGAGAGGTATGATCCTATGAGAGTCTAGAGCAAGCAGTTTAACATATATGAAAAGCACTGCTGCTAAGAAGCCTTCATATTCTTTGTCTTGGTATATGAAATCTGGGTATGAAGTTCTGGATTATAGGTAAAACAGCAGAATTTATGTGTTCATACATTTCAAGTTACACTGGCTTGTTAAATGCTATAAATAATCCTGGAGCAGCAGTCTTTTAATATTTGTACTTTAGTTTTATGAATATTCTGCCATTTGGTTACACGATAATGTGTAGAGATAACATTCCACATTTAGCCACCCTGTGATATAAACATTGGCTTCATGTGATGGTCATTGTCGATAGGATACTCTGACCCCATGTACAAAATTGAGAAATAGGAGGCTGTTGCCGATGCCTTATTCATTTATACTTGGTGAACGCACATAAAAACTGCAAAGAATATCACCTGTCATTAGGACTGCTGCACACAATCGGTGATGTCTAGATTAAGGATATACATGCAAAATATTCCTTTTTATGTATGTAACAATGAGCATATGTGTTAAACCAGATTTAAAATATCTCTGTCATCTGAATGCAGGCAATCTTGCTCATACTTAAACAAATTTAGTCAATGTGAGGATCACTTGTAAGTGCAACTGCTCCACTCTGGAAAGGAAAAAGTTAGACTTCTACGAGTAAATATGTGAACATTGTGAAATAAGGAGTCACAAAATGTATATCCAATACTTTGATTTTTCATTTTTCATGCATTTTATGACATTTATTAATTTTATCCAGTGGTTACACAAATTCATACAAATATGTTCAACTTAAAAAATAAGCCATTCAGCTTACTTGCAGTGGGATATGCAGTATATGCCATGGTGTTTTGAATAACTTGATAAAAGTGCATTTATGTTTCATTTCCTTCTGATAATCTTTGCAGCTTGATTTTGTTATACACTAGACAAAAAATGTAGCCCTCATAACATGCACTAATCATATTGCCTGCCTGAAGAAGACAGAGGCTCATACTTTGATAGTAAATGACCTTGATACACAATGTGGTCTAATCTTATTTATTTGTCTGTCTGTCAATCTATTTACCTTTTAAGTTATTGATCACATGTACAGAATAAACTGAAGGTCATCTTATTGCTTTGATCTTAGCCTGGTAATGGCAGGAAGCTTCATAGATCATATGAGGACAGCATAGTTAAACAACTTAGCACTTAAAATCTCTTGTCCAAACTCAAACCATGCTGCACTGCTGCAGACAAACTCCCTAATGAATTTCTAAAACTTGCTACCCCTTCAATTGCATACCCCATTTCAATCCTGATCAACTGCTCTGTTAAAGAACATTATGTCCCACTCATTTGGAAAATATCTCATATTACAACTCTCCACAAAGATGGCCCCTCCAAAGAACTAACCAACAATAGTCCCATAGCCATACCCCCCTTGCAAAAATTCTAGAAAAATGCATCCTCAACCAGATTGTAAACTACTTCCTTAACAATAACTTCCTTTTCAACTCTCAGCATGGTTTCAGACCAAAGCACAGTAGCAGCACAGCCCTCCTAACCTTCACTAACACCATCCACTATTTCATGAACAAAGGCCAACATGTCTCTTCCATATTTCTTGACATGTCTAAAGCCTTCAACACCGTATCCCACCAGCTTCTACTAAACAAACTATCTTCCTATGACCTCAGTTTACCCTCACTAACTTGGTTCCACAGCTACCTTTCCAACCATCAACAGGCTACAAAGTGGGAAAACTCTCTCTCCCCTACTCCCCATCTCCGTGGGTGTACCACAAGGTTCTACTCTCGCCCCACTTCTCTTCATCATATTCACAAACAATCTCAGTACAGCAACCCAACAAGCCTCCATAGTACAGTATTCAGCTGATGCTACCCTTATCTGTTCAGCACCCTCACTCCAACAACTCCAAGTAAAAATGCAATCTTCTTTTCAGTACATTGAAACCTACCTCTCCCAACACCAACTCATTTTAAATCTCAACAAAACCAAAATCATAGTTTTCAGTAACAAAAAAACAAGACTTCCCAGCTCTCTTTATCAATCATCTCTGCAAATGGTACCAAAATTGCCCCTACTAACCAAACTAAACTTCTAGGTCTTACCTTAGATGACAAGCTCAAATTTGACATACATATTGCCCAAACCATCAAAAAAGTCCACATAAGACTAGGCACCCTTTACAGGGCCAAACCATTCCTAATCTCCAACGCCAGGCTAGCCACTGCTTGCATGCACTTTCCATCTGCCCTTCTCTGCAACTCTCACATATTTATTAACCTTAGAAAATCTGACCAACAATCTAGAATCATGTTACCATAAAATTGTTAAATTCGCTACTAATCACCCACACAAGTCTCACCACTGCTCAGATCTTTCTATACTAAACTGGCTAGAACTCCCCAACCTTCTATCTCTCAATCAAATACCTTAGCCCACAAAATAATCTACCATCCCAAAAACTGCCCTGCCATTTCCTCTTTAGTTCAACCTAAAACTAATAGCAGATCCCTTAGATCTTCCAACAAACTCCTACTAAAGATATCCAGCTCCCACAACCATAGATTCATAGATTAGTACTAGACTAACTGCCCTTATGAGCCATTTAATCCTAGTCAATTACCCCATGTGAGAATCAAACCCTGCAGTTTATGCCTGTAAGGTGAGCACCTTAACCATTATGCCAGTCTCCCACAAAAATAAACAGCCATGCAGGTCTCGAATGCAGGACTCTATACACCATAGTCCCAGTAGTTATCCACCAAGCCATCACAGAAGGGCAGTCATGGCAACTTCTTCTATTCACACAGAATAGCTAAACTCTGGAACATCCTTCCAGACACAATAACACAAAAATCCAGTACATGCCCAGGTCAAATCACTCCTAAAGAAACACCTTTCCAGTCACTGGCTATGATCCTGCCACTCCCCAGGTTAATCTACTTCCCCACTCTTATTTACCCTTCTCCCCTGACCTTCTAAGATCCCAGTTGTAAACTTTAACTTATATACAGTGTTTGCTCTATCTGCACAGTAATTTGTACATTACATTTACTACTACTTGGTTGTTACTACTACAGTAATTGTACAGTTCTACGGATTGCATTACATTTACTTCTATTTGTTTGCGCTTTACTACTGTTGAGTTTCCCCCTGGGTCGCCATTAGGCAACCAGACCTTGCCTTGTATTGTTTATTGATGCTGTAAAATAATTCTGTTGTACTAATTTTTTTGCTGTTAATATGGTTTGTTTTTCTTTCTTTCTTTTGTTGTTATGTATCAATGTTAAGCTTTTCACCCTGGGTCTCCACTGAAAATGGGCTTCTGGCCCAGTCGGACATACCTGGTCAACAAATGTAATAAATAAATAATATCATAGAAAATAAACTATCACAAAAAAATCCTGCAGATTCAAATAGGGCAATTTAAAATGGTTTGGTTTTGTTTTAAGTAGAAATATAAGCAATACAATGAATGGTCTGTCAGTGCAATCAGTAATTATATTGTATTATATTATTTCATGTTATTATTATAATACAGTTCCATCCAGCATTTGTTTCACTCTCAATGATTATTTACAGTATATATGCTCAGCATACATTATCTTTATAAAAGAGAGGCACAATATTTTCAAAGTTACTCAAGCATTTATAGTAACTTCAGAATAGTCTTGTTAACACAAATGATGCACATTTTATTTTACTTTATTTTTATGTATATCATGTCAAATTTTCTGCAAACCCCGTTCATTTCACACATGGCTGAAAGGCTTGTACTACTGACCACAACAACTAATAACACAAAAGCAAGAATTATAACGGAAATAAATACTGTGGGAACCAGTGTTAAAGCATTTTAGCAGTGAAGAAATGAAAAAGCTATCTGGGAATGGACACGTTACCTAAATCAAAAGTTTGTTTTTAGTATATGATGCCTAAGGTATAGCATCCTTTTGCAAGTATCAGACAATGACATTTAAACAAATAAATTAACATTACATCAAAAGTATGAAATTATGTTGTACATAGACTATTATTCATTAATGCATAGCATGTCTACTTGCCTTCTGTATTTTGCAAGGAGGTGTGCAATTAATTAAGTTAATACCAACCCTTAATGTTTTCTGTACCCTGTATTTTGTTGTGAGATTGTAGTCTGCTATAAGCATCAACGAAAATTTTAAATCCTTGGCCAGAATAATTATTTGAATTGCTTGCATGGTATTAATAGGCTTTGTTTAACCTCAGTGAAACAATCAATGCTTGCATCAGAAACCATGCAAAGAAAGAATATATGACCTTTTTAATTACTCACTTGGAGAATGGAGGCACAGAAGCGGCAAAACAGAACTTTTTATGCACACCAGGATTGTCAGTAGGGTCCAGCTAGTTATAATTTATTAAAAATAAAAAAGAGAGAAAGAGAGATATCAAGGAGACACAAATAAATATTTTAGGTAATGTATAGCAATGACTATAACAGCCTTCCTTTATTAGACATAAAACCAAAGTCCAGTGAAACAATTTGAAAGAATTAATGGGAAACATAATAATTGTAACCATGCATGGGGTAATAACAAATTAACTGGAATCTCCTCCCTACTAAACGGATATAGAAATTAGATATTGTTTGTAAACAACTTTAGTCATTATCATCTGTGCTTCTGTGTCAGTTATTTATTAAATGCAGCATTAATTAGCACCACAAACAATTTAGCTGACCTGTCCTGAAAATCATTCTTACCTGAGACATACATATTCATGCTGTTAAAGTAGTAAGCCATTTAAACTTAGTTCCCATTTGCAGTCCATAAGACAGAAATACAATTGAATTATTAATTCTGCACATGATTTCTATGCCATGGGTTAGAATGGTCTTCACAGTTTGTCAGGTAACCACAGGCTGGAAATATCCTGGATGACCATATCCCGTGTAAGATAATTTTGTTATTTTAGATAATAATGCTCATATTAGTTTTAATTGTGCAACTTTAGAACATCATTGCTTCTATTCATTTTTATGATTATTTGGTTTACATATAGAGATACTCTATAGAGAACTTTTCAAAACTACTCATGCCTTTGTGATAGTCTCATGACAGTTTTTAGTACAAATGATATACATCTTTATTTTTAAGCATACCGTGTCACATTTTCTGCAAAATGCATTCATTTCACACCTGTATTTCTTAGGCTTAGATTAGCAACCACAATAACTAATAATACCAAAGGAAGGATGAACACAAAAATAAATGCTATGACAACTAGTAAGAGAACATAGTGAAGAAGTAAGAAAGTCAATTGAACTGGACGTGCTACCCAAAACAAATGTTTGCTTTTTAATACGATACCTTAGGTTTGGCATCATATTGCATGTATCTATGTATGCGCTATAATACTATGACATCAATTACATACTTCGATGACATTTAAATCAAAAATAAATATGAAATAAAAATATAAAATTAGACCCCCTTTAAATGAATTAAATAAATTTACTTCCCCTTGTATTGCATAAACTAAGAATACTGGCTACTCACAGATAACAGCACATGTTACCAACTATTTTCAAATAAAATCTTACTCAAAAGTGGTCCCACTTACTTTTCTAACTAACCCATGTTCTTTGGTTTCACTCCTCTAATGCATACACAAGAAGATAATTTTTACCAAGTAGAAGGTATCTGAGGTTCCATAATTTGCTATTAAATGAAAGGTTGGTGGTTCAAGCCCACCCAGAGGTGCTGTTATGTTCTTTTTTTAACTTTAAAATATGTGAGTTTCCTTAATTTTTCCCACATCAAGAAAAGAGGTAAAGGCAGAGAGTGAGTGTTGGCAAAGCATAAATGGTTATTAGACTAAAAATAGCCTTGAAACTCCTATAAATCCTTTTAGCTTGGTGGCTGGTGAAGAGAGCTAAGACTATGAGCTGTTAACAAGTTACTTCATGTTGTACAGTGTTTGAAGCCTCAGCCTTCATTCGTGTGACACTAAGCCAGTATTTTGGGGCAACAAGGAAATTTGAACTAGGTTCCTTAATGGTAACTAGGACTGTATGCCTAGTGACTACCCATGAACTTATAAAATGGCCACACGTCCTCATTAACTACAGTCTACACTGATTTTTTGATGTATACTGTGTTTAAATTATATTAGCTGTTGTTAGTATTTTTAGTTGATCTAAAAAAAAAACACTAACTCTCAGCATGATATCCTAGCCTGCTTTAGGCTCATCCTTAGATAACTAATTAGCATTTGATTTTCTGATGCAGTATTGCAACTGCCACATATTTTGACCCATACTGATGCTACCTGTGAGATACATGTTTATTTAACTAAAGTAGCAAGTTTCTCTGTCCTATTTATAGTTAGTAGTATCATAACAGCACTACATTAACACAGCAGCACCGCATCACTCTAACATATCCTTTGGCATGAAAAATATCTTTAACTAACCCTCCTAGAGCTCCTAGACATAGTGATAATTTGCTTTAGCCAGTAGCCAAAATATTAAGACCACATCCCTACCCACCCATGCTCCTACCTATATCTAATGTTAATGGTAGTCATCTGTACTTCAAGCATGTACACTTAGGACTCATGAACCTGTAACATAAACTTTATTGGTAATCACAAATGGCATTGCTGCTCAGCAAGCTTTGTATATGAGGCTGTGGCTTATTCCTCTAAATTTTACTCCCTTTTTAGTAAGGTGTAATGAGGTGTCCATATGCACACAAAAATAGTGGTAAGTTAAAAACTAAACCCATGTGGTGGAAACCCCACATCAATAAACATTATAACAAAAGGAAAAAGCTCCTAGATATCTTCAAATAGTCTCCACTAGACAATTACAGAAATGATAAGTCCTTTAACCTTACCATTAGGAAATGCAAGTCTGACTACAAACTTAGGATTGCAACCAAGTCGGAAAAGGGCAGTAAGGCCTCTTCAGCTATATTAGGAAGCTTGGACATAGTCAACAGTTCTGCATAGAACTAATCTTTAGTGGCACTTCATTTTTAATTCCAAAGGATATTTTTAATGGTCCAGGTACAAACTCTTTTCAAACTTCAGTCCACCCATAAACCTGTCTTCCCCTTGATCTCTCACACCTCCCTCCTCAAAAACCACTCTTAACCAATTCCTGTTGACACTTTCCAAAATTAAAAATAACAGTTCCATGGGTCCTGACAATGTCCCTGGATATCTGTTGAGAAACGCTGAGTCACTTCTAGTGACCCCCCCCCCCCCCCCAGGTTAGCTCTGTACTTGAGTCTCTGTCCAGTGGTTATATCCCAAAAACATGAAGAACAGCTGCTGTGTTGCCCTTGCATAAAGGTGGTCCCTTTACTGACCATGGAACTACAGGTCTGTTATTCACACTGGTACTATTTAGAAGGTTATGGCATGTGCTATAACTGAACCAATAAAGTATCATAGGTGACCTTATATATAGCTTTGTAAAAGGCAGATCATGCCTGCCTCAACCTGTCTGAGTTCCTCATAAGGGTTATGGTGGCCATGGATAAAGGGCATACAGTCTGTGCCACTATGTGGACTTTTCTAAGGCTTTAGACAGCATCCTTCATGCTGCAATTATTCTCAATCCCTCACAACTTAAGATTGATCCATATATAGTCCACCAGATGGCTAATGAGTTATGTGATTGAACTCATGCTGCTAGGTCAAGATTATCTGCTCCAGAAAGAAAAATGTTACAGGTGGTATCCAACAAGGCTCTCTCCTAGGCTCCTGTTCTTGGGCATATACTTTTCTGATACAAAAGCTGATATCAGTGGACTAAAAACCCTATAATTTCACTTAGTCTCACACAGACCCCTGAGAGGCAACTTTAAACACAAAGTTAATAACAGGGGACTCCGCTACTTTATTCACGTCCCCAAGCTATGGAACTCACTACTCCTATCACTAAGACTCTGTAATAACTTGTCCCTTTCCAAGCATCAACTAAAAACCATCTCAGGCACTCTTGGCAGTGTTCTTGCACCTCAACAGGCATAACGTTAACTCAGACAGTCCTATCTCTTGCCACTTCATTCCTACATCTCGGTCTCTCTCAACCTCCAAAACAGTTGGGCCTTAATAATAAACAGAGAAGACTCAGCAATAAAAACTGTATGTAGTCCAAGTCACTTGTAAATACTGCTTTACTCTCCACTTTATACTAACACTTCCTAGCATTAATGTCTTCAACAAACACCATTACGCCTGTAATTTATTATTTACTACCGTGCTCCAAAAAGACTACATTACCTGACTGCAAACTGAATAGTTTGTCTGATTCCCACATTAAAACTGGTATCTGTGTTTGTTTATCCATATCCATCTTTACAGCTGTTATACTACAAATGCTTGTATGTAGTTGATTCCAATTCACTGTGATATTGTGATTGTACCACTGTAAATGTGTTGCACCAATGTGATTGTACCATTGGGAATGTATGCTTTTATATGATGTGGTTTTGTGTAATGTGAACTAGTTCAATATGCTACTATTTATAATGTTCTGATACTGCGCTGTCAATGATGACACTAATGTATAATTTACTGTGTTAATTTAAATTGTGTCTTGTACTATATTGTACCAATGGAGTTTTTCTGCAGGAAAGGAGTTCTACTCCCAGTAGGACTTCCCTGTTCAAATTCCTAGGATGCCTCCTGAACAGTCTGAAATACAACCTAAAGCCACTTTTCAGCACTTTGTGCTATGTGAATGGAGGACTGCAGTGTTATCCTTCTGCCCAAAGGCAGACCATCAATGGATTCTGGGCACTGCAGACACATTAGTCATCTGCAAAGCCTTGGAAAGAATTATCATAGAAATAATTAAAAATGACATAGGAAACCTATAAACACTGGACACACCTAGTTTGGTTTCATCAAGGGCAGGTCAGGCCTACTAAACCTGGTGGACTTCTTTGAGGCTATGGATGAGGGTAAAACTGTGCATACTGCCTTCCTTGACCTGGCTAAGGCATTTGATACAATACCCCACTAGGGCACTATTAACAAACTCGTGTAATTAGGCATAAATCCCTATGCAATGCACTAAATAGTCAAATGGCAGATAGGTCCCAAGAAGTTAGGATTGGGGAGACTACCTCCACTAAGACGGCTGCTCAGAAGTGAAGACCAATGTCAAGGGCCTCGGGCTGACCAAGTTTTCAGATGATTGCAAACTAGGAGTTGGTCATTAAATTCCTCCAAGTCACAAAAGTCTTGCAGGAAGGTCTAACAGACAAATGACTGGTGCCGAATCCGCAGCTTAAAACTCAATACCAAGAAATGCATGATAGTACCTTTTTGGAAGTCTGCAATCCCAGGAAACTACCTCCGCTAAGAGAAAACCGAGTAGTCAGGGCTTGGGGACACATGTAGACAGCAATCTGACTTTCAACCAATATGTGTCTAAGATTGTAAGAAACTTATTCTATGTAGCTCAACATAGAAGGGCATGACATCCAAGGAAGTTCATTATACCACTGCATTCTGCACTCATCAGATGTATCATTGAGTATAACATCCCCTATGATATGTACCTGACTAGGCACATGCAACAACTGGAACATCCACAGAGGTCATCTCAAAACCGATTGTTGAAAGGTGATCTACACCTGGCAGTAAAGGCATTCTTGGACTTTGTACTGATGGACCTTTTGCATTTCTACAAAATGAAAAGCACTGGAATTAAAAGATCCAAGGACTTACATTTTGCTTATGATATGATCCACTGAATCTGCAGAAATCTACTCCACCCTGCTATACCAGCACATAAACAGCTGCATAGGTGCAATGGTACCCCATAGGAACAATTGCATGGCAAAACCCAGAAACAAACCCTCATGGTGGAGCCATAACATCAACAAGCTTTATATAAAAAAAAAAATAATAATTTTGACCAAAAGTAAGAAGAGTAATTTGCAGAATGTTAGAAATAAACAAACAACTCAGGAGCTTAATAAAATCTACCAAAGCCAAATCTGAGGCTAAAATAGCTACTCATGCCAAAGAAAATTTTAGTTATGTTCATAATCTAAAAAGCACAATACAGTAATGTGCTGAGCTGATTGTGCATGATGTTACCTACACAGTTACTGATGATATAGCTAATTTACTGGCCAATAAATTTAGCTCTAACCTTACCCCTGTCTCCTTCTTCTGTCTGTCTTGAGTGCAATCAAAAGTTAACAATACTGCAACAATGTGTTCTGACAATATCACTGGATACATCTTAAATAGCATGAACATGATTTAGCCACATTCCTAACAACACTGTTCAATCTCAGCTCCAATGCAGGTTTTCTACCAAGTGAGTGGAGAATGGCTACAGTCATTCCCCTGCATAAGGGTGGATCTTCCACAAACCACAGCAATTAAAGACCCACAAGTCTTACCAGCCTTATATTCAAAACCATGGTTCATAGGTTAGTAGTAGGCTAACTGCCCTTGTGAGCCTATATATATATATATATATATATATATATATATATATATATATATACACACATATATATATATATATATATATATATATATATATATATATATATATATATATATATACACCGTATACATGTATAGCAGGGTGGAGTAGATTTCTGCAGATTTAGTGGAAAGACATCATGGAATTAATCAATCCGGATATAGGGAAATGCCAAACACTGGACCCATCTCAGTTTGGATTCATCGGGGGCTGGTCATGCTTACTCAAACTAGTAGTTTTTTTAAAATGGTCACCAAAGCAATGGTCGAAGGCAAAACAGTACACACTGCATACCTCAACCTGGCTCACAGATAAGATGCAGATAATCAAAATAGAAGTTACCTCCACAAAAGAGATTAGTTACCAGAGTCCTCTAGGGATCTTTGCTGGGATCTCCCTTCTTTGGCATCTACTTTTTTAAAGTAAAAGCCAATATCATAGGGCTCTGACTGACTATGTTTGCAAATGGCTGCAAGCTAGGAACAATCTTTGAATTCACAAATGACTTAGCCATCCAGCAGGAAGTTTTGTCTAAAATAAATAACTGTTGTCAAAATCATGCTTGAAACTAAATGCCAAAAGATACATTATTGTATCCTTTAGGAAATCATCTACACCATGGGAACTACCACATTGATAATACACCCCTAAGAGTTGACCCAGTTGTTCAGGAGTTGGGAACTTATGTGGACATGTGTCTATTGCTGTAAGAAAGTCCTTATATATTGCACAGCTGATAAACAAGGGCATTGTGTCTAAATCTAGGGATATCGTTGTCCCCTTTACGCATCCTTGAAAAACAAAAAGAACCAAGGAATAGCGTTTCACAAAGCCCGTACTTCAGTCGTGCGATGTATAACATAAACGATATCCAAATTCAGATGGAGCAACAGTTGTTTGAAATAGTGATGTTAGAACTTTTATTAAACAAAAGCAAGCACTTTCGGAGAGATTAGTATCTCCCCTTCTTCAGACAAAAATAAAACATCCATTTGAAATAACTGCCCCATTAAATAGGGTGTCAATTATCCAATTAACAAACTGCCATTTCAATTAAAATGCATACCTAAACAGTTTGCTTAAATGTTAAAAGGATTAAAAACTATTATTTAAAACAAGGTCCACAATGTTACCCCATTTTTGTTGCCTAAAAATACTGTTCTAAATAGCCCCTTCGGATAATCTAAATACATGGCCATTTTAATTACAGACATTAATGAATGTAAATGTGCTAACCCATATACAAATGAGTAAATCTAAGAAATACATTATTAACAAAACCTAAACAGGAAATAAGCCATAAAAAACTCTTTCAAATAAAATAAAATAAAAACCTTTGTCAGTTAATATTGTTGTATTAATAATAATACATAATGGGTTTCCTTTCAAAAACCGGAATCATATCACAAACATCATAAACCTTGTCAGTCAACCTACATTCCAATCTTTAGTTGCTTTATGTTCAGTTTCATAAATTAAAATTAAAATTAAAACTGACTTTGAAACTGTTGTATTCCACTAATGGTGCTAAGAAACTTCTTTATTGAGAACCATTAGTGACCACCTTGGACCAAAAATAAAGCCAGCTGACATGAAAATTCCCAATGTAATGTTAACAGGAGTCAACTTATTTAAAAATTATTTTATAAAGAGAGGTGTTACTGTATGTTTATATAACCATATTTTTATTGCGGTGTTACATTGCTTACGAAGCCATACCTTATCTCTTAAGTGTCAGAAGCTTCAAAATACAAGTGAGTGATATAGCTTCATTCAGGCCCGGATAAGTGTCCTTAGTTGCCATAGCAATTCTTCTTTTTCTAGCATAAGTTGCCATGGTCCTAAACTAGCTTGTGCCTTAATTTGCTTTAAAACAGAAAAATTAAAAAAATGGTCATTATTCTGAATAATGTGATACGTTATTCATGTCCCTCTTAGAAATAGCATATAGGTGTTCATACATTCTTTTGTGCAATGCCCTTTCCGTCTTTCCTATGTAAAAAGCAGGGCATAAACAACTGCCCTAGAGGAACAAGAAAAATTGCCAGATAGCCTATATTTTACATTATTTATTGTGACAAAACTGCCTTCCTGTACGGATTTGCATTGCTTGCAAAACGCCATACCCTTAGCCTTGTTAAAAGTAGTATGTTTGTTCGTCTCCAGAAGAGCCTTTAAATTAAACCCTTTTCTAAAAGTAATATTAGGTGTTGAACCTAACAAATGGCGCAGGTTTGTATCTTCCATTATGCTTACCCAATTTTTCTGTAAGATGTTCCTTATAAAATGATGGTCAATAGAAAATGTGCACAAAAACCTAACGCCTAAATCGGGTTTACGCATCCTTCATTTGGCCAGCCATTGAATATAATAACCCCTTTGGCATGTATATGTCCAGACACATGCAACAACTGAATGCCCACAAAGATAACTTACTAAAAGGATACAAGGCCTAAACAGGGTGACCTACATGGACTAACTCAAAGCCCTGCCAGTATACTCAGCATCCTATGGACTGCTAAGAGGTGATCTATGTCTGGCATATAAGGCAGCCTATGACCCATCACTAATAGATTACTGCACATCAGCAAGTCAAATGGCATAGGAATTGCTCATTCTGGAGATTTAACCCTCTTCTGCAATATGAACAGAGTGCCTTGGAGGGACAGGTATATTTACCAGAAGCTAGAGCTACTGTGGAAGAGACTCCTCATCCACATAAAACAAAGTTCAACCCTGTCCATTTTCAAGTGCAACTTAGATATATGGATGGAATACAGAAAATGTACCCCAGGAATGCCCCATTTACTACTAATGCACAGGGGCTGCTCCTAAAATGCTTTATCCCATGTATGGGTCCCCTCAAATTATCTATGTTATAATCCCAATTATTCTCATTAGGGGTAATCTATAATTATCAACCATAGGATGGGTAAGGCCAGTCTGTATCCAAATGGGATAGGTTATTTTGAGCACAGAAAGGGAAACTGGCTAGGTCAAGTGCAGCTAACCTAATACTTACTTATGAACCTATAAAAATAGGACATGTTAGATGAGAGGTATATATATCAGTGAATTCCCATTCTCTGGAACAGGTTTTCTATCCATGTGAATCAAAGCTTTTCCTTAACCTTCAAGCATAACCTGGACCAGTGGATGGGAACCTGGAAATTCACCTCTGGTCAGGCACCTATTACCCTGATGGGCAGAGACAGTGATTAAATCATGCCATAGCTAACATATACCCTTCGAAAATAAACTCTAAAGCTCAATAACTCAGGAGAGACATTTGGGTTGCATGGCTAGGCTTGTAAAGACCCAAGTGGTCATTAGCCTAGTATACACCTATGAATTTATAAACCTATAAACCTTGAAAATAAATAGAAAACCTCTGTTTAGTCTTCCATGTTATAAATAACCCCACATTCTTTGAATTTCTTTACCCACTCTAGAGTACCTAATCCAATATTTACTATATTTCTACAATAGGCTTCCCTTACATATCATGCAAAATAATTCCCTGGCAACCTATAAAAGCTGGTTTGTATGAGTGGATGACTGATAACAGATTTTTACCTAGGATGTAGAATTAATCTTCTTAATGTGGGATTGTATTAACCACCTACCAATACTGGGTGAAATTACTGAGTTTCATAATGGTCTCCTTAGCCGTAAGCTTAGTGAGAACCTATAAAACTATAAAGTACACAGTCTGTTTTATATAACTTATTGATTCATTTATTTATTCATTGATCTTTCATTGTTTATTCATCTACATTCTTGAGTCTATGTACAGGAGGTGCACTTTTAGTTTAGTTAATGCCAAACGGTGTTGTCTTTCTTATATTCTGTATTTTGGCCAGATATGCCTAGCTAGTCCACAACTAACATCGCTATATAATTTAAACCCTTGGCAATAATTAAATGGAATTCTTGTATGTTAGTAAGCAGCTTTACTTTGGCTGTGTGAAGCAGACCATCACTGTCTACCAGAGATGCAGCTAGAGTGGAGTGAAATGGGCACAAACTATTGCATTCACTTTTCTGTGTGTGTACAAAGATAGGAGACACTGTATTTATTTATTTATTTTGGTTCTTTACTATGAGAAGACTGTTTTTTTTCTTTTTTGCTCTTCCTCTTTGAGATTGGGGGGGGGGTGCCAGTGTGTCATTTCAGGGATTTTCGCAGGGGACCTGATGACCTATGTATGGTTTTACTCTCTACATCAAGATATGTGCAAAGAACAAAATCATGTATGGAATTTCTCTATCAGCACTTGGAAAAAGGAGTCAGAGAGCATTTCAAAAGAGTCTGAGTACTTAACTTTTTTTTTTTGTTAAGGAGAGAAACGTAGAGATATATACATGAAAATTAAAATGTAGAATTTGAACATGCAAGGTTAGTTCATCAGAGAGAGACAAAGGTATCATTTTGGATTATGAATGGCTGGCAACTATAACAGCCTAGTCAACCTAGTCAAGGTAGGAGAAGCCACATCAAGCAGTAGACCAGTATTGAGTGGCATACTCCAGGGTTTGGTCTTGGGGCCTCTGTTATTTGGGATATGCTTTTCTGAGGTGCAGGCCAAAACCAGTGAGCTATGGCTGACCAAGTTTGCAGATGACTGCAAGCTGGGAGCGGTCATCAATTCCCTTAGTGACGTGGACATCCTCCAAGAGGGTCTCACCCAAACAAATAACTGGTGCCAGAAACATGGCCTCAAGCTGAATACAAAAAAAATGCATCATCATCCCCTTTGGGGAGAGTGATGTCCCCACAAATTATCACATTAATAACAATGTCCTAAGCACACAGTCAGTCGTGAGGGATTTGGACACCCAGATTGATAGCAATCTGACTTTTGACCACCATGTTGCATCCATTGTACGGAAAGCTTTCTACATGGCCCACCTCATAAGTAAGGGTATCTCATCCAGGAACAAAGAGGTCATAACATCCCTGTATTCTTCCCTTATAAGGCCCATTATTGAGAACAACTCCCCATTTCCCCAGGTACCCCGCAAAGCACATGCAGCAGCTGGAGAGACCACAGAGGTTCCTCACCAGGAGAATCCAGAGCCTCAAAAATCTACCATACACAGATAGGCTAAAAGCCCTATCCCTCTACTCTGTTTCATACAGACTCCTCAGAGGTGACCTCTGTTTGGCATAAAAGGCAATCTCGGACTCCACCTTGATGGGACTGTTGCATATCTGCAAGTTAAGCTCCAGTCGTGTAACCTGCACACAGGGCTTCAACCTGGTCTGAGACATCAATAGGACTTATGGTTGGGACAGATTTGTGTCCCAGAGACTACCCCATCTGTGGAATAGACTCCCTTTCCACGTCAAGCAGAGTACCTCTTTACCCCTTTTTAAGCGCAACCTGGATAACTGGATGGGAAATAGAAAATGCATCCCTTGGATTCCATCTATATCCCTGCTTGACAGAGGCATCGGGTGCTGGTTTGTCTATACATGGACTAAACTCTTGGCTAGACTTATAAAGGCATCAAGGCCAATAACCTAGTAACTTCCTATGATCTTATGATCCTACCTAATGAAGTAGCATAGTCAAAAGCCAGTGTAATAATCTGAAAGACTATATGGGAAAACATAATCCCTCGGATTCTCAAAAGCTTGCACAGAATGCAGGAGCTCAAGCAGGCAATATGTCTGCCGTGCAATCCAGGAACAGCCTTCAGGAGTGTGCACGAGCGGTCCTAAACTAATCTTGCACAGACTAAGCCCTGGTATGCAAATCACCCCATTTGCAGGTGAAATACATGCAAATGAGGTGATTTTGCAATCCAGGAAGCTTGCAACAGTCCGTGCAAGACTAGTGCAATCTGCAGAAATGTACTCGGTTAGTAACCGAGTACATTTTTGCAAAATCCAAAACGGAGCTATGACAGCTCCAAATAAAGGCTGCATATCATGTAGTAAGAATGCCAATGGCCAAGTATAAGGCCATTGGCATTGCAAAAAAAAAAAAAAAAAAAGATCAACATTTGTTTTTTTTTAGCCGATCTCTGCTGTTTAAGTGTAGGACATTGGCGCGCAAACAGGATATGGGGGAGGTAATAAAATAAACCTAAAATAAGCATTCTAACTAACATCAGTATTCTGACATGCAAGTCAATGGAGGCAGCAGGCAATCTGGCAAGTGAGTAGTGGTTACTAAGGGGGGAGACTCAGAATGAGACATGTAACTATGCACTAGCAGGCAATCCTATGCAAATGAGGGAGAGGATAGTGATTTCCCCAACATGTGAGCCAGGTCCCAACAGTGTAGGAGTAGGAATAGCCTGGTGCAAGCCTAGGAGTTAGGTGACATCATGTCAGGCATACTGTAAGTGGATTGGAGCCCTGTGGCTTGGGTTTGCTCCTACCTTAGCATAGCTAAGCTAGGGGGTGTGTCTAAACCTGCTTAGCACTCTTTACAAAGCCTAAGTGGGTGTGCGTACCGTGCACTGGGCTGTACAGGATGAAAAAAGAGGTTAAACCTGGAAATAGCAGCAGTGTGCACATTTTAGCTGGCAGGTGAAATGTATCATAATCAGCCAATTACACAGGCAGGAGACCAGCCCAGCCCAGAACACTACTATAAACTAAGCAAACACCTTCCCGTCTGGTTTTTCCGACACTCTACACCACCGGTGTAAACAAGTGGGGAACTTTTAACACTCACAACAGCAAAATAATAGGGGCTGCAATAGCCATCATACAACTTGTGGAAGAGGCTGAGGGTAATGAGGATGTGAAAGCTGCCGACCAACCCACAGTGAGGAGATGGAGAAGAGTGTACAGACCCAGGGTAACCTACAAGGGGCTACATGAGCTGGAGATAGTGGAGTGCTATAGGGTGGACAGGGACCTCCTACAGCAAATTGTTGAGCTGTGCCGGCCACGCCTGGCACACAGAACTAACAGAGGGGAACCCATTCCAGTGGATAACAAGGTATGTGTAGGCCTAAGAATACTAGCTACACATACCTTCCAAAGCCAACCTGGGGAGATGATGGGGATTTCAGAGGCATCAGCATCCAGGGTACTTCACCAGTTCCTGGATGCCATGTCAGCACATGTTGATGAGCAAGTATATTTCCCCAACACTCTTGAGGCGTTGGTCAGCAATATGCATCTCTTCCACCAAATAGCAGAATACACTGAGGTAGCGGTTGCAATAGATGGCTCACACATATGCATCAAAGCACCATCCTGTGAGCGCGGTAGGGTCTACATCAACTGCATTGGCTTCCCCTCCATCAACTGCCAGGTCATGTGCGATGCCCAGGGCATAATAATGAATGTGTGTGCTAGCTGCCCTGGAAGCTATCACGATTCCCACATCTGGCATCTGACGCAACTGTACCAGAGATTTGCCAATGGGGACATCCCACATGGTCATCTAGTGGGGGATGCTGTATATGCACTGGAGCCGTGGCTGATGACACCCATCAGAAATGCACACACACCTGAACAAGAACTCCATAATGAGGCACATGCACAAACAAGAATCATAATAAAACATGTGTTTGGGATGCTCAAGTCACAGTTCCGGTGCCTGGACACATCCGGTGGAGCCGTGCAGTACTCACCAGCTACATGTACCTAAATTGTCCTTATATGTGCCATGCTACACAATTTGATCTTGTGGAAACAGCTGCAGCAGGAACAGCATGGGGCAGGCCACACAGCCTCCCACCATTGTCTGCACAGGCACAGAGTGACTCAAAGGAGGAACAACCTGAGCCTGCCCCAGTAGGCAGAAGGAGGCATGTCTAGTATGCACTGGACTTGGCAAAGAGGCAACGCATAGCACATACACTGACACAGGAGGGACCCAGGGAATAACACTTCTCGCTGTCTCTCACATACAGTAAAAGGGATGCCAAACATTACACTACCTGTGCCTAACCATGTGTAGGGAGTATACTATGTGCATCTGACATAAGCAGCCCTGCAGCACCACCCTCAATACTGGGACACCCACAAGGTAAGTGGCTCACACATGGCAGTCAGGGGGGTCACATACCCAACAACAGTCACAGCCAGCAGGACAGGTGTAGACAAACACAAACAAAGGCTGTGCTATGGCCTCTGAATGAGGCCTATGATAACCTACCCCCCCCCAGGCCGACACAGACAGACTACTGCAGGTCAGGCAGTGGGATGTCAGTTCTGAAATATAGGATTTCCTTTGAAGGCTTTTTTTAGCCGAGGTACCAGAAGAATAAACTTGCTAGCATTCCAGCTCCTGTATTTGGTGTTTTTTTCATCTGAAATATAGGAAGTCAGAAACTAATATGTAGGCAATTAAAAGCTAACATCTGTAGTACACTGATATGCCTCTAGCCAGCATGATAGGTAAGACTACAGACTGACATGGAGTACCCAACATACCAATACATTCCTAGCAAATGTATATATGTCAGGTGTGCCCCCCATCCTACATAGAAATATACTAACAGTCAGGTGTGCCCCCCAATCCTGAGTAGAAATGTAGAAATAGTCAGGTGTGCCCCCCCATCCTACGTTGAAATATAGTAACAATCAGACATGCCCCCCAATCCTGTGTAGAAATGTACAAATAGTCAGGTGTGCCCCCACATCCTACATAGAAATATAGTAACAGTCAGGTGTGCCCCCAATCCTGTGTAGAAATCTAGAAATAGTCAGGTGTGCCCTCATCCTAGGTAGAAATATAATAACAGCCAACTTTGTCCCCCAATACTGTGTAGAAGTGTAGAAATAGGTGTGCCCCCCATCCTACATAGAAATATAGTAACAGTCAGGTGTGCCCCCCCAAACCTGTGTAGAAATATAGAAATAGTCAGGTGTGCCCCACACCCTATGTAGAAATGTAGTAACAGTCAGGTGTCCCCCCAATCCTGTGTAGAAATGTAGAAATAGTCAGGTGTGCTCCCCATCCTACGTAGAAATATAGTAACAGTCAGGAGTGTCTCCCAATCTTGTGTAGAAATGTAAAAATAGTCAGGTGAGCCCCCCATCCTACATAGAAATATAGTAACAGTCAGGTGTGCCCCCCCAATTCTGTGTAGAAATATAGAAATAGTCAGGTGTGCCCCTCCATCCTACTTAGAAATATAGTAACAGGCAGGTGTGCTCCCCCAATCCTGTGTAGAAATGTAGAAGTAGTCAGGTGTGCCCCCCTATCCTATGCAGAAATGTAGTAACAGTCCTTGCCAAATGATAGATGGATACCCTGCAGAGACAGCATGCTACCTGTAGGTGTACAACACAAAGGTCAGCACTGCAGTACAAACTACTTGGACCTGATCCACACATTCGGTACAAATGGCCATTACTGGGAATGCTCACACACTTACAGTAATGAAGGCAATGTCAGTCAACAGCATACTGAAAGGTCATACAGGGCATGCTCACACACTTAAACATATGAAAGCCATGTCTGCAAACACCAGTGGATCAGACATATCTGGCAGTCACAGATGTTAGTGCAGACACTCCTCAGTATGCACCACACATGCTTTGCACACACAGTGGATAAGAATGCAGGCATATATGCAGGGACAACACACTATAATAAGCCAAATGTAGACATACATAGATGTGTGGAAGAGGGTGACCATGACAAGGAACCATCCAGGGTTCTCCCACCCAGCACACAGCCAAAGGGCAACAACCACATGAGGGTTTGATGTCACACACTGCAGATACTAGCCACCGGTATCTGTCAGCATTACAGAGTATGTGTTGCACGTGCCAGCTGTGCAACATGACTGTTCAAGGAAGTAATCATCTAGCAGCTGTATACATGTACCTGTGGAATATGACCCAGGTTGTGCCTGCATGTGGCATGTCAACCCCCAGATGAATGTATTATGACCCATGCACACACACTGCCCTCCACATATCTCCACTATGACAAGCCTGCTGAGGTCATCTACTGTGAAATAAATGTGTACTGTTGTAGTGTGCTAAACTACTTAGGTAGGAGTTCTAACCCCAGCCTTGGCAGCTGTGTGTGTGTGTGTGTGTGTGTGTGTGTGTGTGTGTGTGTGTGTGAGTGTGTGTGTGTGTGTGTGTGTGTGTGTGTGTGTGTGTGTGTGTGTGTGTGTGTGTGTATGTGTGTGAGTGTGTGTCTGTCTGAGTAGAGAGCGATGCTTTTTAGGGTGGCCACACTGCCTACAATTATAATGCTCTATTTTGCTAAGGCTGTTGATGTCATCCACCTAGAAATACATCCCTGGAAAAGTTGCACCCTAGTAATCTCTGTGGTGCATCCCATAACTGCGTACTGCTGTAGTGTGATAAAATAGCTAGGTAGGGGTTCCAACTCCAGCCTTGGCAACTGTGTGTGTAAATGTGTGTGTCTGTCTGAGTAGAGAGCAATGCTTTTTAGGGTAGTTGCACTCCCTACAATTGCAATGCTCTACTTTGGTAAGGCTGCTGATGTCATCCACCTAGAAATACATCCCTGGAAAAATTGTATGCCATTAATCTCTGTGGTGCATCCCATAACTGCATACTGCTGTAGTGTGATAAAATAGTTAGGTAGGAGTTCTCACCCCAGCCTTGGCAACTGTGTGTCTGATAGAGAGCAATGCTTTTTAGGGTGGTTTCACTTCCTACAATTGCAATGCTCTACTTTAGTAAGGCTGCTGATGTCATTCACCTAGAAATACATCCCTGGAAAGGCTGTATCCCAGTAATCTCCATGGTGCATCCCATAACTGGGTACTGCTGTAGTGTGATAAAATAGGTAGGAGTTCAATTTCCAGACATGGCAACTGTGTGTGTCTGTCTGTGTAGACAGCAATGCTTTTTAGGGTAGTCACACCGCCTACAATTTAAATGCACTACTTTGGCAAAGCTGCTGATATCATCCACCTAGAAATACACCTCTGTGAAAGATATAGCCAAGTAATCTCCGTAGCGTGTTCTGTAACTGCATAATGCTGTAGTGTGATAACTTAGGTAGCTGTTCTACTCCCAGACATGGCAAGTTTGTGTGTCTGTCTGACCCTGTCTGTGTAGAGAACAGTGATTTTAGGGTAGTCATACTCCATACAATTTGTATGCTCTACTTTGGCAAAGCCGTTGATGTCATTCACCTAGAAATACACCTCTGTGAAGAATACAGCCCAGTAATCTCTGTAGCATGTCCTGTAACTGCATACTACTGTAGTGTTTAAAATTAGGTAGGTAGCTGTTCTTTTCCCAGACATGTCAAGTGTGTGTCTGTCGGTCTATGTAAAAAGCAATGCTTTTTAGGGTGGTCACACTCCCTACAATTGAAATGCTTTACTTTGGTAAGGCTGCTGATGTCATCCACCTAGAAATACACCTCTAGGAAGCTCTAGCCCAGTAATCTCCATAGCGCGTCCTGTAATTGCATACTGCTGTAATATAATATAGACCTCTGTTAGGGGTTCTATACCCACACATGTTGGTTATGTATGTTTTGTGTGTGTTCCCCTGTCTGTGTGCGAAGCAATGCATTTTAGGGTAGTCACACTCAGTACATATCCAAAGGCCTACTGTGGCAGTCCTGCTGATTTCATCCAATGTGAAATACACTTTTGGGGAAGGAGGTCTCCAGTAGTTCCTGTGATGCATCCTATAACAGCTCCATGCTGTAGTGTGATATAGACCCCTGTAAGTGGTTCTATACCCATGTATGTCGATTGTTGATGTGTTGTGTGTGTTCCAATGTCTGTGTGGGGAGCAATGCATTTTAGGCTAGTCACACTAAGTACATGTCTAATGGCCTACTTTGGCAGTCCTGCTGATGTCATCCAATGTAAAATACACCTTTGGGGAAGGGGTACTCTAGTAATCTCCATGGTGTGTACTATAACTGCGTAGTGCTGTAGTGTACCTAAACTAGGTTGGTAGGAGTTCAACGACATGACAGGTGTGTAACTTGCATCCAGTGTGGAGGTGAGTGTGAGTGTGTGACACCTGGGCCCAATGTGGGATGGGTTTTGCAAATGTCTTTTATGGGGCCCTATATCACAATGCCCACTTTACAGGGATAACAGATGTGAAACAGCTGAGAGGCTGGGGTGCAAATCCATACCCATACATGTGAGATTACAGCCAGGCAATTACAGTAAGCAACCCCAGTATTACCCAGAGCACACTCTCAACCTTTGTCACATACACATACACACATATGCCGGGGCAACAGCCAATATGTGTGTAGTACACTCCATATTGGTGACTGATAGTAACTATGGAGTGATTGCAGTGGCCTACAGAGAGCATGGCACCCTGTCCATCTGTTCAATAGGTACATACATGCAGACAGTGCACCTTCCCCATGTTCCCCACTGGATGCCTGCAACAGCTGTGGTTCTGTCACATGTGACCCACAAATGACAAACCATGCCTGAAAACATGACCTGCATGGACATATGCCACTTACACCAGGCAATGCCAGTAGCATGTTATCACTGTAGGTGCAGGCTTAACCTGCTATCCATTACCAGTTCCTGCCACAGGTGGCCACAACTGACACATCTGATGATAATCTGTGTACACAACATGGGCCCAACACCCCAGGTACAATTCCACATGTCACTGTACATGCATGTGGGAGGTGTGCACATCCTAGACACCGTCCATGTCATGGACTAGGGAACACATACATGGCAGGTGATGCACAGCATTGGCCACATGCAATAGCCACCCAGGTGACTGGATGATGGATACAATACCCACCTCTGTGGGCAAATGCAGAAACCACATGCCTGAGCCACAATGCAGACCATTGTCATGTGGCCAGATGCCAAGGTATACCCATCACCTAGCCTTGTATAGCCATCTGCCACAGTCAACCACCACATACCCATGCAAAAATGCACCCATGCATGTCAGTACTGGTGCCCTGTGTGTGTGTGTGTGTGTGTTGTATGATGCGTATGATCACATCCACACTCACTGCAACCTCAATTGCATACTGACGCATGCTGTCTGATGTCAGACACCTCCCCATACCCTTTGCCCATATAACCTCCATATGATTCATGTGGTGCATGTGATACCTGCACAGTAATGTGGTGTGGCAATCTCACTAGTGATTAGCTGTATCCCTGGCCCTGCCAAGTGTGTCAATGTGTGTGCATCCCTGTCAGAGTGTGGCTGTGCTGACACTGGCACCTGTTCATGCAGACAGGCACATGTACATCACCTAACTTATAGCTACCATATCCCTGCTGCAGATGTCACTCACCATCACATATATGTTCTGCAGACTCCACAACAGTTAACCTATATGGCACATCCAACAACTGCATAGGACTGTGATAGCAGTACATAGTCATCAGGGGTTTGATACCCTGTGCTGGTGAGTGTGTGATGCAAGCATGCTTAATTTTTACTCTCCCACCCCTCCCTGACTTGTCGGTGCCTCTGTCTGCATCCCTCACTCCCTCACTGGTGGATGTGGAGACCTATACCTGCTTTTCTTAGGCAGCAGCATGTGTATTTTAAGTAATGCTCATGATCAGCTGATGACATCTGCATGAATTGCAGCCCTCCCCTAGTTGATTGCATGTGGAGCAGCTGTGGTAACATTCCCATAGCCAACTGCATGGAAACACTCCAATATCTTGGTACATCATGTTTGTGTTGGTTCTTTTCAGTCACTGTGAGCAGGAACTAATTCTGCTGTTTGGCAAACAGCATCTCAGATGGAGTGGGAATTTACCTCTGACAACATACACTGTGGAAACAGGCCAACACACAGGAGTGGGATGTGTCTGACCTGACTACAGACTGTAAGTGCTGCTATACTGCATTCGGAGTAATGTTGGTTTAACAGGGTGTCTGCAGATATTGCTGTCCTACATGTATTAATACCTGCCATGTCAGTTTTATGTTTAGGAAGACTCCCCATCTATAAGGTCATCTGCAGACTGGGCAGTGTGTGATGCCTATGGTGTCATGTGTTACCCACAGAACATGTATCTGTGAACTGCAGAAGGTAGTGTGAGGATTGCAGTCTGTAGATGGTGTAAGCCATGACTGTTACTGACTTCATATCCCTCATAGGTCATATGTTGCAATAAACCCTGTTACAACAGTAAATGTATGCTGTTATCACAGCAACATGTCAGTATTGGCCCTGTGTATGTGATTCTAGCTACAACACAGTCAACCTTTGTACATATGTCATGCATTAAGAGGTGCATATGTGCTGTACACCATAATTAGTGTCATCATATCTGATAACAAGCCAGTGAGATATCAGACTGTTACACATGTTATGTACAGTAGTGGTTATATTTGATGACATAACCTGGACATACTGTGGTTGTTTGTATAGTACTGTGGTCTGTGTTGTCATGGTGAATGTCGAAAGTGTGTGTATTGTTAATATGTACCTTGGCCTGTGTACAGACTGTGGTAGTTGTCATTGTCCTAGATCCCGTCCTATCTGATGTTACATGCTGCTCCACTGTATGTTACCATATTGGCTTACATGTTTGTAGGGCCATACACACACATGTCCCATACCACAGTCAGCCATCAGACCAAACTGTGTGGCGGCCCAGTATATGTAGGGTTAGTGTGTGAGTGGCACATATGAGGATGGTATTGAACAGATAGTCCATATACTGTAATATTATGCTAGCTTGCCATATGTGGCTGTGTTCTCATTGGTTGTGGTTATGCACTGTCACACAGGTGTAACTTACCCTGTGCTGTGACATGCCTGTACAGCCTGCTATATATGCAGGTACATGTGCATTCCCCCATAAGAGATGTAGGCCAATGTTGAGCCAGTCTGCCTGCAGCCTGCAGAGTGCATTGTTACATGCCTAGCAGCTTACTGTACTTACCCAGTGAGATGTCATGTGCAGATACTTGCCAGATGTACTGCTGCCGGGCCTCCCTTAACATCATCTATGTCAGACAGAGCAGTGGGATATACTGCACAGATGTATGTCAATATCTAGTGGGTAGTATGTATCCATGGCACCCCTGTACCAGCAGTTATTATGTGTCAGGCCAGACAGGGGTGTGTGACTGCATAACATATGGTGGCATATCTATACCAGTCATTATGTGTTATACCCATCTACATGGCTGTTAATATCCATATTGTCAGGCATGGTACACATGTTTTGCACTAAGGAGTTCTGTGTATACCTCTGGAATGTACAGAGTGTGTCAGATTGTCCACACATATTGGCCAATATCTCTGCTGCAGTCGACAGGGGTGGTACATGCTAGCAGTGGTACTTCCCTATGATGTCCTTAGGATATCTGTCAGTAGCGAATGGCACACATGTGGAAAGCAGATGTGACCTCCCACACACACCATGTCTGTGAAGACAATCCCAATTACAATAGCAATAGTATATAGAACTGTAATAGTACACAAATAAAGGTTTTCCATTTCTGCACACCTGTGTGTGGGGTATTTTCCTATGACCTCTCTGTGGGTATATGTTACAGGCAGTGATTGTCATTTGTATGGATGGCCCATACAGTGTCCAGTTGTTCAGGTGTGAACTGTAGGCACAGTGGCTTTTCCATATTTTGTGCACCTTCTACATATGTATCTTACTCTTCATATCACTGCACGTGCATGTGTAGTTACATGTATATTTATATATATATATATATATATATATATATATATATATATATATATATATATATATGTATATCTGTATCTGCATATATGTGTTTGTGTATATGTATCCTGGGGATGTTGATAGCTTTTCTATGGGAGCCGGTCTGTACTGCATGATATGTTACCAATACCAGCCTGACATCATACAGGTGGGATGTAGTACTGTTAACATCTTGTGGCCATGTCATGTCAGGTCCTGGTTATGGGTTCTGCAACACTTGATAGTGTATTGCAGGGCGGACGTGTTTGGCTGTTCGGGGGGTTATGCCTATTCTTACAAGACGTATATTGTTTGTGGTCTCTCAAACCTATTACCAGTGCATGTAGACATATTTGTTTTTGTTAATCTACCATTGCTATCTACAGATGTATGGCCACATATACCTATATAGATATATATATCTGCTTACATATATACAACTATGTCCATATATACCTACATAGATATATATCTGCATACATATATGTACCTTGCTGTGTATATGTAGACATATAGGTGTAGACATATGTATATGCAGTGGACATATATGTTGTTGTTATTTCCCCATTGTTATCTACAGATGTATGTCCGTATATACCTATCTATATATATATATATATATATATATATATATATATATATATATATATATATATATATATATAGATAAATCTGCTGACATATATATAACCTGCCATTTATATCTAGACGTATAGATGTAGACATACACATCTATGGCTGCAGGTATTTGCATGCATATATGTTCATATATATTTATATATATGTATATATGTATATATATATATATATATATATATATATATATATATATATATATATATATATATATATATACATAGGTTGTATCAGTTTAGATATTAGTATATGTACAAACACACATACAGCTAAATGTTGGAATACATTCTGTGTACTGTTTAATGACTGGGCTGGATAATATGTAATTGAAAACATTAGGGTTATGTATATCTGGTGTGGCTTAGTTGTAAATCTCTTTGTCTATAGTGTGCAGGGTCATGCTTTCGAGCCTTGTAGAGGCTTTTTATTTTGTTGCTGGGCAGAATACGGGCCGTTGGATACAGAGTGATTAAGGCACTTTAAAGCAGTTGTAAGCAGGTTTGCATGGAGCTAAGCAATGCTAACTTCCAGTTACATACACTCAGTTAGTTTCTAAATTGCTTAACCTGTGTAGGCAGTGCTTACCCCTGTGCAAACAGGCTTAAACCCACTTACGGTTGCTTAAAAGTGCTTACTCCTGCTTATCCCTGCACTAATTTCTTTAAAAGAAAAGAAAAAGGAGTTGATAGGACAGTGGTGAAAAAAAGGGGTGCAAAGAGGGAAAGACAGTAGGGAAAATAGCTAGGGATGTGCAGGATGGGTGTAGTGAAGGTCCATAGATGCCCATTTCTTCTACAGCAACAGCTGTGCATATGCACTGAATTTGGTGGTAGATTTCGTCACTCAAACCCTTGGGTGGGGGTGAGAACAACAACAATTTGTTGTGATGCCAATTAGACCAGATTACATGCATCCAGTGGACACGTGCGAAATGCACAGCTATGTATGGGGCGAGATTTTTTTGTAGAAGCAGATTGCTCTTTTTTTTTTTTTTTTTTTTTTTCAGGTGAGAGTGGGATGCTGGGGAGGGGTAGTAGGTATATTTGGGGAGGTAGGTTGGGTAGGTTAACAGACAAGACAAACAAAACGCATACATGGGCGGTATACGACACATGTGGAGGGTAAACACCTTTGACCGGGAGGGGTGTTTGGAAGTTGCAAGCCCATGAGCCCCGAAATGGAAACAGTGGGATTGAGGTCCCCACCAATGGGCAGTCACCACTGCACATTCATGGCCCCAAAGGCGGCTGTGCTGGGGGCTGGGTAGGAAGGGCAGGCTCACCCTCTAATTGCGCCACACAGCCCTCAAGCTGGTATAGCTGGTCTCAGATATCCTTGTTGAGCTCCCTACGCACCACAGCCAGGACCTGATGGTGGGTGTCAGGTACCTCTCCGACCCCACTCCAGGGGGGGGGGACAAGCCCCATCCACTGCAGCAGTCCCATCTGAAGGTGGTGCAGGGTCAATGGAGGAGGAGGTCCCAGGCTGAGTCCCAGATGTGCTGGTGCCTGATATCATGGCCAGCTGAGGTGGGTCAGGTGGGTCCGCTGGGACTGGCCTTCTCATACAAGCTATGGTGTTGCAGTTTTAAGAAAGATATTGGTTAGTAATAGTCAACAGCATTCAGGATTAGTTATAACGGCATGCATAGGTATTCCCATTAACCCAAGATACCAGATTTACAACAGGTACAGAGCAAGCAGAACACATGCATATGTGGGATAACAGTGGCCATTACAACAGCATGCAGGTTTTATTGATGGCAACAGGCCACCTATATGGGAGTATTTTAACATGGCATATGCATAGAACCAAATGTGAATATTTATAAACCAATAGGACATATGTCCCAACAAAAGTTTGGAGTGTACACGTACCCATTCAGGTGTGTAATTAGGTTATTGTAGCACATATGGTGGTGGTGAGAGAGAGAGAGGTCAATTAACAACTAATATATCCCTACGGGTTCACAACTTTCTTAGTCACTGCAGTGATCTGTCCCTTAAATGTATTATTACACTACCTAATGTCCTTAATTTGTACAATGGTATGTTTGTAGATTAGTATCTACATGGACTGTGTCTTACATATAGTCCACGCCTCTTACCTGTTATAGCTGTTGAGGAAATCATTGTTAACACTGCCTGACAAGTTCTACACATACTCCCAGGTTCCATGATTGTAGACAAGTATATAAGTGATCTGTGTTGTACCTACAGTCTACACCTCTTACCTGTTATAGCTGTGGGAAAATCTTTGTTAACACTACCTGACAGATTCTACACATATTCCAAGATTCCATGCTTGTAGACAAGTATATGAGTAAACTGTGTTGTACCTACAGTCTACACCTCTTACCTGTTATAGCTGTGGAGAAATATTTGTTAACACTACCTGACAAATACTACATATACTCCTAGATTCCATGTTGATGTTATACACATTTATTTTATTTATTTATTTATTTATTTTATTTTACATTTGTTAACCGGGCTAGTCCAACTGGATACATGTCCATTTTCAGTGGAGGCCCGGGGAGAAAAGCTCCTCTACAATACTACTATAGTAAGACTAAACAAAAAACTTTATCATAATATATCAGCATATACAAATAAGATCTAATAACATGTACTTTAAACCTTCTGTTAGAATTAAAAGCATTTGAGTACAATATGAGGTAAAGTAGCTAGCCTCTCTATTACTTAGAAAAAAGTACAGTATAAAAATACAAGTAAAGTACCTAGTTACTCTATTACATCTTTATAAGAAGTTGAAAAGTAGAGATTTAGCGCCTTTATTAGAAGTGATGTAATAGAAACAGCATTGTGGACAGTAATGTAGAGAGTTAGATATAAGAGATAAGAGAGGGTGGAAAAAAGTCCCATAGCAGGGAGATATAAAAGGTTAGTCTGGGTTATTGCAAGAGCAAAGCCAATGGTTGGAAAAGAAGAGTTTAAGTTTAGTTTTAAATAGTGGGATTGATGTTTGAGTAGTGAGGTCTTGAGGTAGTTGATTCCATATTTTCCCAACTGAGTTTGAAAATGTGGAGTCACCTGCTGAGTTCTTAGATAGAGAAGTATGAATCAGTATTTTGTTAGAGGAGCGCAGGTTCTTCAGATTGCTATAGGGTTTTATGAGGGTGGAGAGCATTGGGGTATTGTCTGGGTGGTAGAGAGCTTTATGGGCGATTGTAAGTTGGTTAAAATGTATTAGGTTGGGTAATTCTAGCCACCCTAGTTTTTTAAGATTAGAACAATGATGAGTCCTGTATGGAGAGGCTGTAGCAAATCTGGCAATATTGTTATAAGACGTAGTTAGTTTGTTAAGATTATATTTAGAAAGATTTGTATAGATTGGGGAGGCATATAAAAGGGAAGAGATTAAGTGGGTTCTAGCTATAGTAGTTCTGGCTTCAGGAGTAAGGAAAGATTTAATTCTATACAGAGAGCCTAGTTTTCTGTTTGTTGATTTTATTGTAGAGTCAATGTGCGTGTCAAATTTGAGTTGGTTGTCAATTGTAATGCCCAGGAGTTTGGTGTTATTTTCTGGGGAGATAAGGATGCCATTGTTGGCTGTGAGAGAGAAATTAATGGAGGGAGACAAGAGAGTGGGTGTAAAAATCAGGAGTTTGGTTTTCTTTGGGTTAAGGAGGAGACAATGGTTAGAGAACCGTTGCTCTATGGTAGTGAAGGTATTTTGTGTGAGAGAATAAAGTTCTGACTGTGTTGGGGCTGAGCAGATAATGGTTGTATCATCTGCATATTGAATGCAAGTTGATCGAGGAGTGGCTAGGTGAAGGTCATTTATAAAGATGGAAAATAGTAGAGGACCTAAGATAGAGCCCTGAGGGACTCCTATAGAGGTGGGAAGGAGATCAGAGAGATGGTTATGCCAGAGTACAGCCTGTTTACGGTTATCCAGATAGGATGTGAACCAATTTAAGGCTGTGTTGTCAAAAGAGAGGGACTTCAGATGATGGAGGAGAAGTTTGTGGTTGACCATATCAAAGGCTTTGGATAGGTCAACGAAGAAGGCTGAAGAAGGTATGTTATTGTTGTGGTTTTTGTTTATTGAGTCGATAAAGGATAGTAAGGCTGTAGTAGTACTATGGAAATGGCAAAAACCATGTTGGCACTTAGCTAGGAGGTTATTATTTAGTAGGTGATTTAGTAACTGTTTGTGGATACATTTCTCCATTATTTTTGCAAGTGGTGATAATAATGTTATGGGACAAAAGTTGGAATACTCAGTAGAGTCACCACCTTTGAACAGTGGGATGATATATGAGATTTTCCATAATGATGGAATTGTGCTTTCTTTTATGGTCCTGTTAATCAGTATGGAGATTGGGTAAGCTATGGCTTTTGCACCAATTTTGAGGAATTCTGTTGGTAATTTGTCAGCCGAGGGGGTTGTAGGTTTTAATTTCTGAAGTAAGGATGATAAATATGAGGTGGGTATGGGTTTGAGGTGGAATGGGGGGGAGTGGGGCCTTGGCTTAGTAGTTTGGAGGTATCAGGGCTTTGTTGGTTTGCTAGCTTTAGAATGGCAGCGGTAAAGAAAGTATTAAAGGCGTTTGCTGTTTGTAATGGGCAGTCGGGGTTTGAATCAATAGGATTTGGTGTGGCAACTTTCCCAGGTGATAGCAGTGTATTAATGGTGGTCCAGAATTTATGTGGTTGGTGTAGGGATGTTTGTTGTAGCTGAGTATAAAAGTTTTTCTTATCTTGTAGGATGGCTTTTTTTGTTAAATTTCTTTGTTCTCTGAAAATAAGGCGATCAGTTGTGTTTTTCGAGGTACGCCATTTTGTCCAGGCTTTGTTTCTACTAAGGATTAGATTCCTGGTAGTATTAGAAAGCCATTGGGCTGTTTTAGATTTAATTCTTATAGAACGCATTGGAGCATGATGTTCTAGGATTGTCAGGAAAGTATGATTGAAGTAGTTAACAGCTTCGTCTATAGGGAGAGATTTAAGAGATGACCAATTGACTTGCATAAGTTCATTTTGAAACAGAATGGGATCAAGGAATTTTTTGCTACGGGATGTTATGACTTGGGTGGGGATAGTTAAACTTGTTTTATGCCTGATGATATATGTTAGTGAGTGGTCACTGAGGTCATCTGGGAGTGTCCCTGTTGTATACTTTTGCTGGGGACTGTTTATAAGTATCCAGTCAAGTATACTTTCTTTGTTATTTTGTTTGTTTGTTCTTGTTGGGGAGTTAATGGTTTGAGCGAAGCCATGCAGGTTAATAAGGGTGGGTGGATAGGTGTGTTGACATAAATTCCAGTCAATATTAAAGTCTCCTAAAAGAATTGTTTCTTGAGGGAGATTTAGTGAAAGCCAATTTAATAGGTCTTCTAAAATAGTGGGATTTTTTCCTGGGGGAAGATAGGTGCAGATAATGTTAACTGTTTTGTGAGGGTTGAGCTGAAGTTTGGAAATAATTATTTCAACATTGTTGTCAGATGGAACAGTATGATTTACTTTGCTTATTTGCAGTCCGGTTTTATAGAGAATTGCCACCCCACCACCTTTTTTGTTTAAGCGGTCTTGCCTTTGTATGTTATAGCCAGGGGGGTGATTTCATTATCTTTAATTGTAGGTTTGAGCCAAGTTTTGGTTAGGCAGAGGATATCAAACTGTTGGACATCTAGAAGGGCATGGATATGTGGTATTTTCTTACAGATGCTAAGTATATTTAATTGAGCAATTGAGAGTGATTTGGGGGGTTTGGTAGATGGTGTTGGTCTTGTATTAAGTTGGTGGCATTTAGAGGATGGTAGGGGTGAGTTAGGGCCAGGGTTGGGGTGGATATCACCATGTATTAATGAGCAGATTAATATAGGGTTGTAGAATTGAGAAATTTTGTAGTAGTAGTAAAAATGTTTTTTAAGGCTATGAGTAGGATATTTGATGTGAGAAAGTCGGTGATATTTAGCTTGAAGGTAGGAGGTTTTGTGGATGGTATTGAGATAGGTAATTGTTAGAGCTGGGGGGAGGTTAGGGTTTGTTTGCGTGTAATTATTAGATTATAAGGAAGGGCTTGTTCATAAGAGGTGGAGAGATAGGTAGAGATGACGATAGTTAGGAAGGATATAAGTAGCAAAGGTTGGTATTGATTAGACATGTTTAGAGAATCTATAACTGAATGGGAGGATAGTGTGAAGAGTAGGAAGGAGAGAAGGTAAGTGGAGAAGGGAGGGGCTGGTTCTAGAAGGTAGGGTAGGCAGGTAGGTGGAGTAGGGAGGGGCTAGGACTAGAAGGGGTGGAGATAGATCTTGAGGGGTGTGTCTATGAGGGTATAAAGGTAGAGGTGCTAGGGGCGGGTGAGATTTGGGGGCAGGGAGGGGAGCGGAGTGAGCCCGCAGGGCGAACTGAGCGGGAAGAGCCAAAGGAGTGATGTGGCACAGAGAAAACAATCTGTAAGGTGGGGAAAACAGCAGGTAGGTAAGTAAATAAGTATATATTTATAAGGTATGTGAAGGGTAGAGTCAAACCTATGAATATGTTAAGGTTTGGAGCACAGGGGAGTAATGGGAGTTGGTATAGCAGGGTCCTGAGAGTAAGAAAACAAGTAAAAAGGATAGGGAGAGGTACAGACACCAATTCAAAAGATATAGGGGTGTGTGTTGTAATAAATCAAGAAGAAGCAGATTTGAAAGAACAAAGGATGCCACCTAGTGGCCTAAGGGAATAAGTATCACAGATATACACGTAGGTGGGTGATAATGGAGGAAAGGTGAGAGGGAAAAGAGATAGAAGTATAAGATGGTAGTCGAGAGTCTAGAGTAGTGTAGTGAAGGGGGCAGGGCCTATTGGCTGCTGGCAGTCCTGTGCAAGTAGCTAGACTGGCTCACACAGTTCAGGTGATGTGGGTTAAACATGTATGAATAACATACTTTCACAGTCTGTCTGGTAGATATCGCCGATGGCAGGACAATTCGTTATTGCACGCACTCTGGTCAAGGCTTGACAGGCTGCAGGTGTTAATGTGACATATTTTGGAATAGCTGTCATAAACTTTGGGTGAGATGCTACAATGACAGGTTTGTTTCCATATACATTCTCTTTTTATGTTCAGGTCTGACTATCCATTATATGTCAGTATAAGCTGCCTACATCTCTTGGATCAACACACTGATTTGTCAGGGGAACAGGTTACCGGGCAGCAGATTTGGGCAATTTATCTGGACATGCTGGACAAATCAGAACAAATGAGGGGTATGACTATGCACACAGCTTACTACCTGAACATTCTGCCATAGTCTGTACAGTTGATGGTTATGATTATGCTTACAGCGTACTAGCTGAACATTCTAGCAAAGTCTGTACAGTTGTTGGGTCTAATTATGCATACAGCTCTCTATCTGCACATTCTTGCAAACTCTGTACAGTTATGGGGTATGATTATGCATACAACATACTACCACTCCTGGGATTCAATCCCCTGCTGTGTATGGTAAAAATGTTACTGTTGACATCACAGTACACTATGCTATCAGGGAACTGGTGTAATGCATTCCAATGGTTTCTGTCTAAGTCTCCCTCAGTTGTTCTATACGACTGTCCTATTGGGACTTCCAACATTGTTATACTGAACTTCCTACACATTTTAACTGTGTTCAGCAGTGTGGGTAACACTACTTAATACAACAACATATGAACGCAGAATGTACACAAGCACTCCAGGGGTTATACTTTTATTCACAAGTTATTACACCTTTTTTCCACAGTCTTCCTGCCATATTGTCTGGGTTATTCAGCACATCCCATATACAATACATTTTTATACTGGCACAACACTTTCTAGAACTGTTCTATTTATTTGTTATGACAGTACATGCAGGAATATTACTAACCTGCCTCCAGACACAGCCTTTGCAGCCTAGCAGCTTGGGCTTGCTGGTTTGCAGCCCGCTCATCTGCAGCTGTCAGAGAAATACAGTCATATTTAGCCATTACCTATCCATAGTATACACAAGCTAGGCAATCATTATCTACTTAGTAGAATGGGTACTTACTCAGTGCTGGGGCATCAGCCATCTGCCTTGCTTCTTGGATCCACTGGTCCAAGAGAGCACCCCCTCCACCGCTTCAGGTCAGCATGATGATGCCTGACCTGCTCACCAGTCCAGGGGATACCAGTGGCACTGGTGAGGTCACAGGTGAGACTGTCCCAGGCCTCCACTTTATACTGAGAGCCCTGGTACTGGCCCTGCAGCAGTCTTTCCTCATGGAGTTTTACCAGGAGCCATACCATGAATCTGGACTCCTGGGTGCCCCAGTGCTGCGCTCTAAATCGAGTGCCTTCCCCTACTCCAGCCATGTTGCCTACAGTAGGGAGCTGCAACCAGTTATGGGGATTATTGGCATCTGTGGGGTTTAAATATGACCAATTTCCCACATTTTCCCATGACTGGACTGTTTTGAAAAGAGTAAGCTATGGGCACACCTGCTTACCTAATGTTGGTATTGCTTAAAGGGGCATACCACTGGGCAGATTTAGATAGCTGGCCTACACATTGCTTATACCACATAAGCTGACCTGTGCGCTGCTTAGCATTGATTAACATCTAATTAGCATTATATTTTTCTTTTGACATTGATTTATTATTTGTTACATGTTATATCTGTGTCTGGTATCTGTTATTCATGTATACGTACACTGTATGGGGTGCTGGGGACTTCACCACTTTATTACAATAACACCTCACATCTGGCCTTTCTGCAGTACTCCATTTCACATATTTATGCTGTGTAGCAGGTACATGTTCAGTTTGATTTTTCTATGGTGAGAATTTGTTTGTTGAAACCTCAATAATTTACACTGCTATGATGGCTTAGTGGTTAACTACTATGACTGTACTATACAGGGTCCTGTGTTTGAGCCTTGCAGAGGCTATTTATTTTGTTGCTGGGCAGAACATGGGCTGTTGGTTACAGAGTGATTAAGGCACTTTGATGCAGTTGTAAGCGAGTATATGCGGGTTTGAGTGGAGCTAAGCAATGCTAACTTCTGGTTAGTAAGTTTCCAGATTGCTTAATCTGTGTAGGCCAGTGCTTACCCCCGTGCAAACACACATAAACATGCTTACTAGTGCTTACATATGCTTACTATTGCTTAGTTGTGCTTAGACCTGCTTACTAGTGCCTTATTCATTATGACACTGATACTTCATATGTGCATTTCCTACAGTACTCTAGTTCATAACTATGTGTTATTTAGTGGGTTTTGCAACAAAAAAATTGGTTATAACATGGTTTGCCATGTAAAACAGACTGTGCTGCAGTGGGACTCAAGTCAGGAATGCCTGCTTATTAGGCAGATGCTCTGCCCACTACACTATTGCTGTGGTGCTTTGTTTGCATATATCTTTCTTGTTATCCTCTTTAGCCTTTTAAGCTGCTTTAACTGTAGCTAAGCGATGGGCACACCCACGAACCTATGGTTAGCTTTAATTGGATTTAAAAAAATAAAAATAAAAGGGTTTCTTCATTTTATTTATACGTACTGTTGCTGTTGTACACATGGGGGACTGTTGGTGAGGATATACGGACACCTATGAGCGATCTCACTCATTGCTTAGCACTTTCTGCTGTTCTACATTGCAGGGGCGTGTTTATTCTGAGAGCTCTGCTCTCAGACACACACCCTGCACTCGTACACACTCCGTGTAAGCCTGGGAGCTCAGACCACAGGACTAAGTTAGTCCTGCACGGAAGATTAGTGAATCTGGGGGAATGTTATTCTAATCATGGAAAGGATAAAGAAATGAGTTATGTAACATCTTCACCTTAACCAGTATGTAGTGAAATTAGAATATTTTGTGGGTAAAGTCCCCCTCAGCTATCAACATATGTTTATGTGCAGATAGTTATTAAATCAAATATTAATAAGTACCACAAACAATTTAACTTTCCTCTTTCTTATTTTCTTTTGCAACTTGTTTGACTACATGCAAATATCCTATTTTGTTAGACTTTTTGTATCTCTTATTTTGTGCTAAGCATTGGTCAGACCTTGCAGGCGCATGGTTTCATCAGATGCATTTTTGCAGATTGCATTCATTCTTCTTGTCACTTACGCATTTACTTTGGCCACTGCCATGCTTTTTTTTCATTTGGTTAACACTTAGCTTGAGTTTAACTCTACCTACATTTCTCACAGCATGACTATGAACACGGCTTTAATTAACTAGGTCTGGCAGACTATCTGAGCATCTTTTTCCAATGTTAGATTTGGTTCTGTGTTTTTCTTGCAAAACTTCACAATGTTAGTAATGCCTATAATAATTCTATCTTTGGAGTGCTCCATTTCAGCAGACCCAAATCCACAGCACACAGTCTGTTTGTATAAATGTATTGCAAACACTTCAACTGTTTCACCACTGTCTGGCACATATTTGAGATTACATGCCCTTTCATGAATCACATTTTTTTGCCGCAAAATGCTGAGCCTGTTTAGCTATAACTGATTCATGTACTATGTTTTGCTTGTGAATGTAAGTGCTTCATAAATTGGTTCAGTATCTTCAACCATATGATACCTGGATTTTTGGTTATCTTTATAGATTTGGGATGTGTTTCTAAAGTAGGCAAATGTTTGCATTCATGTGGGCTAACCAAATGACTGGGAAAAACTGAAGGGCTCTGATGGATTGACTTTTGTCATTTTTTGGTCATCTGGTGATGATTTTTCAGCTCCAGCAGCTGCTACCAGCTGCCACTGACTCCTCTTCTCATTTATCAGGCTTATTGGACCTACCTTAGTCTTCTCCAGGCTGTACCCTGTCCATGTCTGGGGCCAGTGAGGAGAGATTGGAAACACCGGTGCAGTGTCATACTGTTGTTGGGAAGTATTTCCTCTTTATCCCCTTCCACTGCATGCAGTCTTTGAATGTCCAAAGGCAAATGTGAAATGAGGATGGATTAGTATATTGACTCTCCTCCTCAACAACTCAGCCAGTTTCCCGTAACTTTTCCCCTTTAAAGACATCTCCCTGCACTTCTCCAGTCTCTGACAGGGATTGGCCACAAGTTACACCAAAGCATATGACCCCCAGGATGGATATACCCATCCTTCTGTGCCAGGACCTCAGACACACGAGCCATTAATCAAACTCAGGCTGTCTAAATCATGGTCAGGACATAATCCCTCTATGTCATGCTACTGGTGAAATTGCTGATCATTTCATTCTATAGCTTGATTTTCATCAGTCATAACAACTGCACCAAAATGGCTTGAAGCTCATTGGTAGCATCCCTTTTGGATGTTTTGGCACAGTTCTGCTTTTCAAAAGTGTTTCATTGATCTCCCATGTCATTGGAGATATTCAGTTTGGCTGTTTCAGTCCAAAAATCCAGCTTCAGACCACTTGTCACAATGAAATGCTTTCTATAAGTATTTAACAAAAGACAAACCTGTAGATGTGGAAGAAAGTACTTTGCATCTATTTTCTTGTAAGAGCATAAACAAAACAGTACATTACATGCACTTACATAGCTTCTTTGTTTTCATTCTCCATAGTTGCACATGCATTGTTTGTGGGTGACGAGGTTCTCTTTCAGGCTATGTAATCAGTCTACTGCTGATTACCTAGACCATTTTTGTATCACCAGTGAAGGGTAATTCTGCCACTGGAGGATGGCAGAAGGTACCTTGGAGTGTGATACCTGTTGCTGTTTTCAATGAATACCAAAAGCAAATGATATATCTGCTTAAAATAAAGGGCATGGTTGCTACCTACAGATGCCGAAACAGTCTTCCTATCTGTGCATTGAGCTGGCAGACACAAGGAACATAGGGGAAAAAAAAAAAAGGAAAATTCCCTGTGGCTGCCTGATTGGTGGCTGCATAGTGATAGCAGTGACAATCTGAACTGGCAGCATGGAGCTCAGGATGAAAAATTTAGTGAAAGAATTAGGGTAGCATTCCAATGGGAAAACAGACATGTAAGTAAAAGTTCCAATCACATGAACTCAAGAGAAATTTAAAATAAACACTGGAATAAATATTACAATAATGTCACATAGTGCCTATAGAAGCAGCTTGAAATATCTGCAGTGGGTTAGAATAGAATGCAAATGTCATACTTGAGGTGAAATTCCATGAGTGTCAGTAGCTCTTACGGGAAAAAAAGATGAGCAGCATAATGCTGACTGCTTTTCTCTACAGGAACTCATTAATGTAATTTCAATGTGTGCGCCAGCAAAGATTCTCCTTTTAGAAAGACCTTTCCCTTCTTTGAGTTGGTGCGACTGTGGAGTTGGTATATATAAGTTTGAGAAGTGTGGGGTTTTGGTTTTTGGGCATTGTTTTTCCATTCTTTTGAAGTGTCAACTTTCAGGAAGTCAGGGTTTCATAGCAGAGCCAATGTAAATGCCTACATCTGACAAGAAATACAGATGTAAGGAAAAGTTCCTTGCAATAGATGACTAAAAAGGGTTCAGATAATAATTTTGGGTTGATGTATATAAAGGATTTTTATTTTTTGCGATTGATAAAATTAGTAAACCAGAAGATGGGGGTAGTTATGAACTTGTATTAGAATATAAGTAACTCAGGTGGCAATTGTTTTTAAAAGCTACCTCACCCCTGGCATAAAAATTATTAGTATGAAGTAGTTTTTAACCTTGATCAATTAAAGTAAAACTGACCTGGACTTGCTGTTATAATGTCCAGAAAATGGAGAAAAAAATAATATAATGACTTTATTTCACTGGTTGAAATACGATATATCCCTTGTCATTTATATCAGTTGAAGTACCAAGTACTTACCTCTCAACTGCCCATATTTTTTAGAATGTATAGATTTTTGCTTCATATTGTTGGACTCTTCCTCATAAAATTAAATTTTTCTGACTAATCATCGATAAATCATTGAGGATTGATGTTTATAAACAATAAGACATTTGGTTTTCAAAATTCACACCCTACAGAAAATTCATGTTTATGCAAAACCTGCTATTCTGTCAACTTTTTATGTCTGTAAGAGCAATACTTAAAACTGTCACTATTTTTGGGCCTTTAACCCCTATTATTTATTGCTTTGTTCAGATTTCTTTTAACCAAAGGCAAACCAGTGAAACCAAAAGAGCTTCTTTATTGAATACAAAAAGAGCTTCTTTATTAATTACAAGCTCAGCAGTTAAGCACTTTCATCCCAGAGGGAGTATTTAATGAAGAAGCTCTTTTTGTATTCAATAAAGAAGCTCTTTTGGTTTCACTGGTTTGCTTTTGGTTAATAGCTGTGTGGTTTGTGGACTAACCAGTTATTGTTCAGATTTCTTGTTCAAAGAGTTTGAGAGGTATAGCAAGAAATAAAAGCGGGGGGGGGGGTTAGAGAGGGATGTATAGAATCTCAGAGTGACAGAAAGAGAAAAAAAGTGGTGTGTGTGTGTGTATGCATGCGTGCATGCAGTGCATGAGTGTGTGCATGTGCACACGCACACACACACACACACACACACACACACACACACACACACACACACACACACACACACACACGCATGCACATACATGCATGCACACACGTGTGTGCGTGCATGCTTACACCATAGGTATGAAATAAAAATGAAAACGATATCACCAGCATGGCAATATTCACACTAAGAAACCAGACTTCTGTCAGCACATCAAATAAAATTATACTGCAATTAACAATAACAGTACCCCATCATTATTACAAAAATATGTATATTCTTAAAGCCTAAGTGCCCTAGTATCCTGCACATCCCAATATCTAAATACAATTACTATGAGGTTGCTCAAAGGTCAGAGATTATTCCTTTCCCACCAAGTTTCAGTAACCTTCAACTTTGTTTTGGAGTAATCTGTAATAGTGCACTTTTTTTTTTTTCTGTAATATATAAGTGCATGAAAAAACTGAACACAATACTTTCTCTTGATAAATCTATTCACTTTCTGCAGGTGATTTTAAGACTTTAAGATAAAAGCCATAAAATAAATGTGGCTATCTAAAAATGTTGGCTCACCTACTAATGGTTAAATGCATAATTCTTCAGAGAAATTTTCCTGATATTGTTTATTGCTCACCAGCTCACAAACTTTGTCCAAAAATGCAATTTCATACACAAGCAGTGAAATAACTTCTCAACTTTAGAATCATGTGATAAATTGTCAGAGATATTAAAAAAGTACCCATAACAAAGAGATTTATGACTGGATCACTGATTGTAGTCATGCTATATTATGTGTTTGAGACATAGATGCCAAGAAGTTCACCTCGAGAGTGTGTTTTACTGGCAGTAAGTAGGAAAAAAGTCAGGGGCAGTTTTTAAATACTGCCCTAATTTAAATGTTACTTACAGATTAACATCTGTAAACGTTAGTGGACTAAGGTGGAAAGATACTCGGAATGTCCCTTCCTTTGTATCTGACTGTAACAGTGCTTAAACGACTGCTACTGTTGGATCTCGTTCTACGATAGAATGTAACAGGTTAGTCTTTTTTGTCTTTTTTCCAATTTTGGAGTGTAATCATGGTCCTTCATATACTACAAGAATATTCTGAAACACTCATCCTAAAACATTAACAACTATTTCTGTTATAACCCATCATTGACTAAATATTTCGCTAGAACGTTGTTAGTTCACAATATTTGTACTGCTTTCAACAAGCCATCTAGAAGTTCCATTTAATGAAATTCTCAGCTGCCACTTCACAATGCCGACTGAATATAATTTCACAAAAAGACTTTAAGAATAAAGCAGTATTACAAAAATCACCTTTTGCATTGCCTTCTGCATGTACAAACAAAAAGAATGTGGCTTAGAAGAGCTGATGGAATGTAAATGTGAAACAGTTTTTAACAGATTTTCTGCATCGATTAAGTGTGGTAAACACCTTCTGAAGCTGCAGCCATAAAGCAGTTACAGGTGCTAACATGATTTATTTATATTATGCCACTATTGCTGTCAGACTGTAGCAATACATCTCCCACAGAAACTGTTGTCAATACCAAGCCAAGTCATAGAAGGGCAAGGGTCTATTTAAAATCCTTTGGGTCATCCCTCATCGCTACAGTCAGCTTGGTGGAGTTAGTTTTACCTTTAGTTAAATCTCCATTTCTGGGTTGCTCACTGCCAATTACTAAGGTTACATTTTGAGGTTTATTGGGTACCTTTCTAATGGAGCTGCCCACCAGTGACCCTCCTTGTCAGTTTAAAAAAAAAGATCAATACCTTACTGACAGCAATGTTCTTGTCAGACTGAATAGTGCTGTTGTGGAATTTTGTTTGCAAGGTCCTGGGTTTGGTTCTGATTTAAGGACAGAATTCGCAGGCTATTATTTGTATACAGTGCATTAAGTTTTACTAATAATGTAGGTATGCCTGTTTTGACATTGTACTTGACACTTGTTTCCTTTCATGTCTCTTACCTGGTCAGGGTTTGTGGGCATACCTCTTAACTGCCTAGATTTTTGCAAAATGTCCATATTTTCCTCATATTTTAGGTCTGTCCTCATAGACTTGTGGTTGTGGCAATTAACTGACAATTGAAGTCAGTATGACAGGAATCTGAGTTTCAGAATTCCTGTCTTTTGGAAAATGCATGATAACACACCTTCCATTCTAGCAAAATTTTAAGTTTGTAAGATCAATATTTAAAAATTTGAGACTATTTTGGGGCCTTTGTCCTCCTGTTACTTTGGTGATTGAGTGGTATTTCTTGTGCTTAGAGGTTGAGAGATATATTTGTGGGAGTTCTTATAGTTTTCAATGCTTGAACATTAAAGCTGTGGTGTGGAAGTAAGTTTGGGTAAGTGGTGAGCAGTTTGGTCTGCTGGTATAGTCACATGCTTTTCTTCATTCATTTTCCCCAAGCTTGTTGGTTTAGTGTTGTTGAATGCTTGGCAATCATGGGGTGGTGGCATTCTTCCAAGAGAAAATGCACTAACCAGTTATCTCCTGACACCGTAATTTTGTGGAATGTGCCACTGTTTTCCAAAACTGATGCAGCACCAATGTATCCTGCAAATGACTTTAGCGATGCTGCTATGTTTAAATATAAGGAAAGATTATGAGATTTTTAGTGTTAACACTGTGTCACAACTTCTATCCCTCCAATAGCATTGGATATTCTGACTTTGTTTATCTTCTAGTAATGACTTTTTTAATTTAATGAGTTTCTGACAAAGATGTAGGGTTCAAGTCAGGAAAACTAGGGGACCATATTGCAAATGAGTTGCTCTGATTTTTAATTTCTCCAAGTCTCTTGGGTTTCTAATAAAATTATGTGAATGGATCCCATTCCTAAGTCAAAGTAAGATTAAGTTTCATGAAATTAGCATTGTTTCAATCTTTGATGTTAGCCGTAAATGCTCTTTGCAGCACCCGCAATGTGCCCAGTAATGGCTCCTTCTGCAATTCTTACAGAGTTACATGTACTGGTAAGACATCTCAGTTCGATTGTAAATTCTTTTTTATAAGGCCTGTTGTTCCTACTACTATTGGAACTGTCTTATTATCCTTCTTCCATATTGCCCCCATTTCAGCCTGCAAATCCTGCTATTTTATGACTTTGTGTCTCTCTATATGCAAGACACTGTAGTCACTGAGTGTAGCAATTTCAGTGATCCATGCAACTTTTGTCTTCTTTTCATGGCCCACTATATCCATTTTTCTCACATCTATTTTTTGAACTTTTGATAATGGGTGATCCCATGTGATATAAACTTCATCATTTTCAATAGTGCTTTGTCACTTATGCTTCCAGTGATCTTAAGCTACCTCAGTATTACAATGTTTGCACAATCCCCAGTGCAACAGTCTTTCCACATTATTATGCCTTTCAGTATACAGTCTTTCTGCCATTAGTATATCACAACCAGCAAAAAATGTGCGACTGTTTCCAATTCAGTTTTACAAAACCTGCAGTTATCTGTTTCTCCCACATGTTCAATGGATTTTGTAAACCAACATGCAAGTAGTTCACTATCTTGGGCCACGAATATTAACCTTTCCTCTTTTGGTTTAAATTCACATCTCCATAACCACTCCTAAGTTCAATCCTGATCAACATGAGATTGTTCCAAGAGTTTTCTATACTTATAACTATATTTATGCATTTTCCACATTTCTTATCATGTCATCTGATCCTTCTTGCTCTTTTTAATTTGTCCAAAACTTCTGGGTTTCTAATACCATGATGGGAATGGACCCCTTTCCTAAGTCAAAGTACAATTAAAATTCATGAAATTATTATTGTTTCAATCTTTGATGTCAGCCAAAAGTGCTGTTCGCAACACCTGCAATGTGCTCAGTAATGACTCCTTCTGCAATTTGCATGGAGATACATGGATTGCTAACATATCTAAAGACGATTGTAGATTATTTTTTATAAGACCTGTTGCTCCTCCTACTATTGGAACTGTCTGGGTATTTTCTTCCACATTGTTCTCATTTCTGCCTGCAGATCCTGATATTTTATGACTTTGTGTCTCTCTATACACAACGCACTGTAGTTACTGAGCATGGCAATTTCAATGATCAATGCTACTTTTGTCTTCTATTTATGGACCACTGTATCTGGTTTTCTAGCATCTATCTTTTCAACTGTTGGTAATGGGTGATCCTGTGTGATATAAACTTCATCATTTTCTATAATGGTTTGTGGATCATGTTTCCAGTGTTTTCCAGCCACTTCAATACCATAATGTTTGCATAATCCCCAGTGCAACAGTCTTGCCACATTATTATGCCTTTCAGTATGATGTCCTTCTGCCATTAGTATAGCACAACCAGCAATGAGGTGTGTGACTGTTTCCAATTCGGTTTTACAAAACATAGATTTGTCTGTTTCTCGCACATGTTCAATGGACTTTGTAAACCAGTGTGTGCATAGCCCACTATCTTGGGCCGCCAATATTAACCTTTCATCTCTTGGTTTGAATTCGCCTCTCCTTAACCATTCCTGCGTTTGTTCCTGACCAACATTAGGTTCTTCCAGAGGTTTTCTATACTTGCAACTATATTTATTCATTTTCCACATTTCTTGTGAGGTCAGCTGAAGATGAGAGTGGTGCTTCTGGCGTTGCAGGCATTTCAACACTCTCTTCCACTGGGAACTATTGCAGTTCAGACAGACAACATGTTAGTGGTTTGGTATATAAACAAACAAGGAGGAACCAAATCTTACCCCCTTTGTTGTGAGGCCCTTAGAGTGTGGCAGTGGGCAACATCCTCCCAATGCTTTCTGATAGCAGTGCACATCCCGGGGAGAGCCAACGTGATAGCAGAAAAACTCAGCAGAGCAATTCTAATGCCTCACGAGTGGTCACTGAAACAAGAAGTAGCGGAAATAATTTTCCAGAAATGGGGCCAGTCTTGCTGTGATCTCTTTGCCACGTCCATGAACACAAAATGCAGCAACTACTTTGCCCTAATTCCTCCTCTGGGGGAAGCCCCAAGGGATGCACTTGTACATGATTGGCCCCTGGGTTTCCTGTCCTCCTTTTCCATTGATATCCAAAGTTCTTCAGAAAGCCAGTGCTTTGGGAAGAACCTTAATTCTAATAACCCTTTACTGGCCTTGTCAAATTTGGTTCCCCTTCCTACGGCCTCATCATCAGGAAGACCCTTGGATTCTGGACTAAGTTCCAGATCTCCTGATCCATTCATTTGGAACTCTTCATCCATTCCTTCATACCCTCAAACTGACGTCATGGCTGCTCCAATTCCAAACATAGCCAGGCTACAAAACTTTTCATTCGCAGCACAGCACACCCTGATTTCTTCTCACAAGTCATCTACCAGAAGATTATACCTCAGCAAATGGAAAAGGTTTTCAATCTGGGCTCTACAGAATCACTTGATCCTTACTCAGCACCTATATCTGCCATCCGAGAGTTCTTAATGAAACTGTTTAATGAAGGGGCAGCTGCAGCTACTATTCGAGTACAACTAGCAGCAATTTCAATTTTTCATTTCAGGAATGAAGGGGACAAATATTATGTCCCATAGGCTATCTAAGGCTTTCCTGAGCAGCACTAATCTTTTAAGATCGCCTATCAGGCCTTCTGCTTCCACCATAGAACCTGAATCTGGTACTGTCGAGATTAATCCTTCCTCCCATTGAGTCATCAGCTTCATGTGATATAAAATTCTTAACATGGAAGACTATTTTCCTGGTGGCAATTACATCAACCAGGAGAGTTTCGGAGTTACAAGCCTTATCTAAAAAAACACTGTATTTGTTGTTCCACAATTACAGGGTGTCACTCTGAGCAAACCCAAGTTTTCTACCAAAAGTATGTTCAGATTCTAATGCCACAAAAAGACAAATACCCACTGGGTACAAAACTAGTAAGAAACAAAAGGAACCACGTCCAAGGCTCTAGGCAGAAACTTTTAATCCAAATGCGTCCAAATTCACCAACTAAGCGCTTTCACCATAACAAATGACTTGAGTGAGTGAGTGAAAAGCATCCATACCTTACATTAAATACTCAACCAATCATTCAATCATCCAATGAGAAACATTATTGAGCAATTATACAATAATTACAAAAGTTTAAACAACTGAATGTGTCCACGCACAGTAGAAAAAATATGTTATACATACCCTAACAAAAAAAAATAGTTAGAAAAGCATCCTGTCTATAATTATAATGATATCTCTCAAAAATCCACTAGAAAAACATTTAAATAAAATGCTAATAAAAAAGTTTTTAAAACAATTATGTTGAAACTGTAAACAACTTAATGAAACAAGTGTGTAGAAAATGTTCACCTATTGAAACTAAATCCTGTTGGCCCTATCCTTCAAAACAGGCTTTAAGAAGATGTGTTCATTCAGGCCTGGTGGAGTAGTAACATTCAATGTTATTTGCCATCTATATTCCAATAATTCCACCCTCAACCTGACATCACCACCCCTTTCAAAACTTCCTACTCTATCGATCACAAAGAAAATACATTTCTTAAAGTCCATACAGTGTGTACTATGCATATACAATGCATTGTGTATGTCGTGATTTTTAATGGCCCTCAGATGTTCTGCAATCCTGTCCTTTAACCTACGGACAGTTTTGGCCACATAGAATGCGTTGCAGCTACCACAGGTGGCAATGTATACCAAATTCTGTGTGTTGCAACTGCACCAACCAGGGCACCCAATGGTCTTAAAATAGTTAGTCACCACTACATAAGGTCCTTCATTAATGAACCTACAAAATTTACAAGTTCCACACTTGTACATCCTGGAACATTTGTATATAATTCTATTTCCTTCCAAGATTTCTTTGAGATCTTCCCCCTTGAGTATATTATTTTGGGGAAACTTCCTAAATCATTCCTCAAAGTTTCATTAAATATTGTGTCCCAAGGAAGACAATGCATTAATTTTGAGATACAATAGTCAAACATCTGGTGTTGTTGAAGTGGTGAACAAAATATGGGACACAATATTTAATGAAACTTTGAGGAATGATTTAGGAAATTTCCTCAAAATAATTTACTCAAGGAGGAAGAACATCAAAGAAGTTTTGGAAGGAAATAGAATTATATACAAATGTTCCAGGATATACAAGTGTGGAACTTGTAAATTTTGTAGGTTACTTAATGAAGGACCTTTGTAGTGGTGACTAACTATTCTAAGACCATTGGGTGCCCTGGTAGGTGCAGTTGCAACACACAGAATTTGGTAAACATTGCCACCTGTGTTAGCTGCAACGCATTCTATGTGGGCAAAACTGTCCGTAGGTTAAAGGGCAGGATTGCAGAACATCTGAGGGCCATTAAAAATCATGACATACACATTGCATTGTATATGCATAGTATAATTGCTCAATAATGTTTCTCATTGGATGATTGAATGATTGGTTGAGTATTTAATGTAAGGTATGGATGCTTTTCACTCACTCTGAAGAAGCCATTTGTTATGGTGAAAGTGCTTAGTTGGTGAATTTGGACTCATTTGGATTAAAAGTTTCTGTCTAGAGCCTTGGACGTGGTTCCTTTTGTTTCTTAATATGTTCAGATTCTAATTTGAACCGGTCTATAGAATTGCCAGCTTTCTTTCCCAAGTATCGCAATAAGGCGGAATATATGCTTCACCAACTTGATGTGCACAGACAGTTGTGTTTCTATCTACATAGGACAAAAGAATTTAGGAAAAGTTTATATCTTTTTTAGATTGCAAAAAAGGCTTGCCTGTAGCAAAAACTACTCTATCAAAGTGGCTCTCAGACTGCATTTCATTCACTTATAACTCAGTAAATAAACAGCTACCAGACAAGGTAAAAGCTCACTCAACAGAGCTGTTTCTACCTCCTCTGCATTTACTTCTAAACTACCAATAGATACCATCTGTGCAACAGCTACCTGGGCAAAACCTCATACCTTTATCACTCATTACAAAGTAGATTTGGCCTCTATGGACAGGGCCTCCTTTGGGTCCACTGTGCTGGAGAATATTTTCCCATGATCCACCCAAGAAAGATGGTGTTAGGGACACTGTCGCATCAGTAAGAATGAAGGAGAGATAGAACAACTTTGCATAAAGAAGTTATGTACCTACCATAATATTCCATGTGAGTTGTCCATCTCTCCTTCATTTTTAAGTCCCACCCTTCTACCACCCCCTTGCTTGGCTCCTGGAGGAATGAGAGGTCACAAATTGGCACTTCATGGTCTTTGACCCTTTTTCTCTTAACTTATTAGCTTACGATAAGTCCTGTTTTTCTCTATGCAGGTGTATGTGATTACATGCTAGTATTTTTCTATCAGCAAACAAGATCTGGGGAATGCCCTACAGCATCATGGGATAGGGAGTGAGCCACAAGCTAGCTGAAGACCTCGAGCTTTAGTAAATGGCTATGTCAGAACCAAACCCATCAGTAAGAATAAAGGAGAGATGGACAACTCACCTGGAACGTTATGGTAGGTACATAACTTTTTTTTTCCATTTCCTGCGGGCATTCTATAGAAGGTTCTATAGCATCTTCCTGTGCCACATTTGCTTCAATTTCATCCAGTGCCATCCATTGCTCTGCCATATGGGAACTCACTGGCCTATCACTCCTCAACATTGACTGCATCAGAGTTCCCACAGTTTCCTGTTCCTTCCCTTGCTGTCCAGCTTCAAGTGAAGATTTATACTGGCTTCCTGTGGAAGATGCCAAAATAACTTCATATGGCACTTGACCAGTTGCTTCCTGTTCTACTGGTTTCCCTTTAATTTGGATATACATTGCTCTATCCTGTTGGGTGTGCTTCCTGAATTAGATTTTCTACACTGAATCCTTCACTTTGCAGGTACTCCATAACCTCAATTTCTATTTCTTTAACTTCTCCTTTACTAATCTCATTTTCTACTTTTCCTCTTTGCCTTCTTATTTTTTTGTATTGTAAAGTTTTCCATGCCCATATTCCTTGGCCTGTATCTCTCTTCAAATATCTTTGGTGCTGCTCTTTTTGTACTGGTTAGTTTTGCTTTCTCCTTTGCATAAATTTTACACCATATTAAATCTCTTTTTCTTTCCCATGTCCATATTTCTTCTTCAGATGTCTCCTAATCTTCCTGCTTCTCCTTACTTTGGGGACTCACTCCATCATGCTGAGATGTAACCTATGTTAGACCTCCTACACCAAATCTTTCACTTCACAGTGCAAGTGACTTGCTGTGGTGTAAGGCCTATCTATAAATAGGCTTACTACCATAGGCACCAGAACCATAGGGCAAGGGGGAGGGAGAGCCCCCCCCCCCACTTTCACAGCTGCAAGACCTAAAAATGCATGCAAGACTTGTAATGCACACACGCTAATGTGAATTTAAATTTCAACACAAAGTGCATGGTTCCTGCCTACCAGTCTTACCACCACTTAAGGCTGCTGGTGGACTCAACCTCAATGTAAGTTTAAGGCTGCTGGTGTTATGAAGTTGCTCCGTTCTGCTTATTTTATGAAGCTGGTGGTCTGTTCTGCTTATTTTATGAAGCTGGTGCTCCATTTTACTGTGTGCTGTTCTGCTTATTTTATGAAGCTGATGCTCCATTTTACTGTGTGCCGTCTGCTTATTTTATTAAGCTGGTGCTCCGTTTTACTGTGTGCCGTTCTGCTTATTTTATGAAGTTGGTGCTGTCACATTAAGCTTAAGGCTGCTGGTGTTATGAAGCTGCTCCGTTCTGCTTATTTTATGAAGCTGGTGCTGTCACGTTAAGCTTAAGGCTGCTGGCGTTATGAAGCTGCTCCGTTCTGCTTATTTTATAAAGCTGGCTGCTCTGTTCTGCTTATTTTATGAAGCTGGCTGCTCAGTTTTGCTTATTTTATGAAGCTGCTCCATTCTGCTTATCTGTTCTGCTTATTTTATGAAGCTGGTGCTCCATTCTGCTTATTTTATGAAGCTGGTGCTCTGGAAAGCTGTAAACATGTCTACCAGATGTTGAGTGCATGCAGTTACTAAGTGTATGAGAAATCTCTCCCTTGCTCTTTCTTCATGATTTTCCCAAAATCCTCATATTAAGCTGAAAATAGTCATCTACCCCTTTAAAAAATTAGCCTAAACTGTAATAAAAACATGTGCTTCTTAACTGGCCCCTGTGCTGTTATTCCCAGGTCATCCATTTCTGCATTACTGGCATTTTGTAGATTATCCTGGTGAGTCAGTATGCATTATTCCTAAGTGTGACAGCTGTATATTTAATGAAAATATTTTGATCTGAAATATCTGCCCTTTTTTTCCAGTTTTTTAATGTTGTCATCTTAATTCACAGTGGTGGACACAACTCCTACTACCATAAGGCAGCAATCATTTCAGGTAATGATTATTTCTCTTTTCCCTTTATTCTTAGATTTCTGGCAACAATCTATTAGATACAAGTTGTAGTTACAGCAACTCTCACTGTTACCATATACGGCAGCGACCTGTTCAGTATCTCTCATTTTTATTTCTTATTTGTAATACTATTTTTTTCACTTTGTACATTTACCTCATTCTGTTATTAGTTAGTTTACTTGCTCTACAAACATGAAGTCAGTTGAGCCTATTTATATTAGGAGAGGTATAACAATGCACCATCATGTGTAACATTGTCCTGGACATTTCTTAACTTGCACTACACAAAGTACACTGCTCCTTCTTGCTCTTTTTAGTGCAATGGGTGATGGACAAAGCATTTACACAAAGACATGCACAGCTGTCTGCTTGGTTATATTTGTAATGTGGCAACAGACTGAAATGCGATTGTATCACTTGTGCACATCTGTAAAAATAAAACATAATGTCTTTCCTTTCTGATTGTATAAATGTTTACCTTCTCCTTGCTATTTGTTAGACTGCTGTTTCTGACATATCTAGAATTAACAATTTATTACCCTCATTACATAGCTAAGGTATTAGTTTAGTGGCAGTTCTTTGATCACGCGCAATCTGCTTATTTTATGAAGCTGGTGTGTGTGTGTGTGTGTGTGTGTGTGTGTGTGTGTGTGTGTGTGTGTGTGTGTGTGTGTGTGTGAGTAAAATGCCCCAGTACATACAACAGCCTGCATTCTCTACCCACACCACCTGCCTAGATTTTCACAGAATATTTGGAATGCCATCCATTCCCTATTGCAATATTTACTAGCTTATTATTTTTTAATGTAACATAGGCAATTTATTCTTCAAGGGAAATAGCCACTTTATTTGTAGATGAAACAATGAAATATAAAGTTTGTTTGATAGCAGCAACCTCTTCATTAGTTAGAGATCCCTTTAATATGGAATTATTTAGATGACCTACTTCTGCAGAGATTTTGTGTATTTACTGATATTGTTGGATTGTAATGACAGAAGTTTGGGTGGCCTTTTATGGTCAAAATTTTCAGAAATGGGTAGTTTTGTCATTATTGGTTCATACACTTTGTTTCATTGCTTACTAGAAGGTGGATCAAAACTACAAATTGAAAACACATTCTAACAACTGGTGCTGTAGTATACAAGGAGTATAATTTAATACAATCAGGAAAGTGAATCAAAGAATGCATACATGCATGCATGGCCCTAAAAATGTGTTTGAAAACAGCCCAGAGAAGAGTGTGAAAGGCTCAAAATCATGGGCAAATCTTAAGCTTTACTCTTGTTACCAAAGCAATGGATGAAGGTAAAACAGTTCACACCACATTACCTTGACCTGGCCAAGCCTTTTGACACAATCCCTTACTCAGGTGTAGTGCAAAAGATGAATAATGTAGTTGCAAATACTTGTATCACTAGCTAGATTGCCAGCTTGCTCACAGGATGCAGGAGATCAAAATAGGGGAAGAGACCAGTCACCAATGAAGTCCCAATGGGTTCGGTCCTGAAACTTTTTCTGTTTGGCATATACATCTCAAAAGTAAAAGGAAATAACAAAGGGCTTTGGCTGGCTAAGTTTGGGATGACTGCAAGCTAGGAGTAGTTACTGAATCCCCAAATGACTTAACCATCATGCAGGAAGGCTTGTCCTAAATAATAACTGGTGTCAAAATTTGACAATGCCCTCTGAGAACTGACACAATTGTTTGGCATTTGGGAATGTGTGTGAACAGTGACATAACATTTGACCAACATGTGCCCAGAGTTATAAGAAAGCTTTTCTATATTGCACAGCTTATAAACAAATTGATTATGACTAGATCTAGAAATGTTGTTGCCCCCCTTTACAAAGCTATTATTAGGTCAATCATTTTGTATAATGCCCACTTTGGCATGTTTCTGTCCATCCCCATGCAACAATTGGAATACCTTCAGAGATACCTTACTAAAAGGATAAAAACCTAAACAATAGGTCTTGCATGGAACACTTCAAAGATTTATTACTATACTCAGTATCCTACAGAATACTTACAGGTGACATGTCTGGCATACAAGGCATCCTCCGACCTAATACAGACGGACCTACTGAACATCAGCAAGTCAAACGGCATCAAAAATACTCAGTCCAGTTATCTAAACTGAATGTTGTGGAAAGATGGATATATATCACAGAGGCTACCACTATTACAGAACAGACTATCCATAAAAATAAAACAAAGCTCATTCGTCCATATTCAAATACAACTTGGATCTAAGGATAGGTAACAGAAAATGTACTCCAGGATTGCCCCTCATGCCATTAATGGATAGAAGCAATTCCTAAATGCTGCATCCCTTACATGGATCCCCTCAAATTATCTATGGTATGATCATAGTTATTCTCACTAGGGCTAATATACAATTATCAACCATGGGATAGGTAAGACCAATCATGAAATGTTAATTCAATCACCAAAAGGGAAATGGGCTAAGCTTAAAATGTCATCCAAGTGAATCTATGTTGTGGTAGTACAGTTATAAAAAAATTGCCCTTTTTAGATCACTAAGTGCCCCTGTCACCCTCCACCCCCTCCCCAGTCTTCAACAGCTTCCAGCACCTATGCTTACTACTGCAGTCAGATTTCAAAACACCTTATCTCAGCCTGCTCTCAGTACAAGTGGTTACTTCACCAAGAGCAAATCTTTTGTAATCAGGATCCAGGTGAATAGTGTGTCCAGGAATTTTTATCATTCTGCAAATTTACCTTGGCCAAAACATGTTGCCACTATTGCAGAATTTTATGATCAAAACTGCAGGCACTTACACATATGTAAGTTAAACAAGCATCTATGAGTCAGCTAGGTTTATTATTTGAACTTGGTCATTTAATCTTTCAGACTAGTATAGGTGTGGGAATGTATTAACATATCCCTTAGTCACCCAATGAGGATTAAGGTCAGATAAAAAAACTGCCTAAGAAACATCATTCGTTATGATATATCATTCCTAAGTTATTCAATCACGTTGCACAGGACACCTGCCATCACCTTTTTTTGTTTTTTTGTTAGAAGGGTAAACAAATGAAAAGCGAGTAGAATGCTAAGTGTCACTTCACGTTAGTAAATTTTATGTAAGGCTCAAACTTTATCCAGTTATGAATATAATATGTGTTTGTCGCACATGCTCAAGAGAATCAAGGACACTCCCTGGAAGTCTTATTACACGGTTTATAGCTGTTGTCACAAGAATACTTTTTAGACACTTTCCTAGCACATTTTTGCAATCTTTTAAGTATTGTCTTTGCCATTAAAGAACATAATTCACTTATCAGTTATTATTTCAACAGGTTCTCCTTTATTACAAACCTTAAAGGCTAGATGGGAGTGAATAACATCTGAAATACAAAGCCTTTTTTTCAGACATGGAAGCTGCCCATGAGCAATGGAGTTATTCAACCAGCAAGGAAAGAAGCCTACCTGTTCTCAAAGGTAACCAGTTGACTGGCAAAACCTTGCCTAAGAAATCTAGATCTTGAACCTGTAAAAGGTGCTCCGACCCTGTGAACCTACCCTGCAAAATTGCAACATGGACTCTGAAGGTGAGCCTAGCTGTTGAAGGTAATGAGCCTGTAGAAGAACTGTTACCAGTGGGGTTTGTTAAACCTTCAATTGGGTCCAAATTATGGTGCCGTCCACTGGTTTGATTACCCTGGCTTATCCTGGCTACAGTTGCTGGATGTCTGGCATCATCTGCTGGATAGCTGGCATAGCCCCAGTGCTCTACTCTTTCACTTCAATTATTTGATCGAGATTCTTTTAATCAGCTCAGTAACAGACTTTTCTACTTTACTCACATTTCACTACGATATATTAATCTTTTAGTCTGCTCTGCTACCGAGATTCTTATGGCAAGGTGCTCTAAACTCGACAACCACAGAGTTATTCAGATGTTTTATCAATCATTATGTTGCAAAATCAACAGAAACTCTGGACATGCATGTGATTGGGCATCCAGATTTGTTAAAACTGGATAAGGACTTCTACAATATGGATGGAGTTCATTTGAATGTTTTGGATTTAGACTTCATTAATCTTAACTTTCAATAGTTATTAATGATACAATAGTCCAAAATGTTATTTACCCATTTTTTTTGTTTTTGTTACTCAATGCCATTTTTAAACTAAGGTGCTGAATACAGATTCTCCATTTCACATCTCTCAACTGTCCATATTTTTGCTTCATATTTTTGGTCTGTTCTCCACAAAATGTGTAGCTTCCTTGAAAATCATTGAGGATTAAAGTCACTAAATAATGACAGATGTTTGAATTTCAGACTTCACATCCTTCAGAAAATAAATGCTAATACAATGCCTTTTATTCTAGCATTGTTCTAAGTTTATAAAAGCAATATTTACAATTTGGCCCTATTTTTGGCCCATTGTCCCTCATTATTTTTGGCTTTGTCCAGATTTCTTGTGCAAAGAGGTTCAGAGGCATGCCAGCTCAGGGTCTACTCATCAGTTTACAGGTTTTAAAGTTTTTGTGACAGAGAGGTAAGACATCCTTTATACATCAAACTTAACATTAGCTTGTTCACATTTTATTTGTGAAAAGAGGCTAAGAAGCAAGGGGAGAGCGAGCTTAAATGTGCTAGTGGGTGGTCGCTTTGCAGCCTCACTCTCCCCCCTTGTATCCCTCCCTTTTTTGGTTCATCAGACTCTTCTTGTGGCGGATAGGCAGACAGCATTTTATGGTTTGCTACAATCATCTGGTATGTTCTATATGGGCAATAAGGGCCAAGCCCTAAGTTGGTTTGGTAATATAAGCTATCCAAGGGGGCTTGATGTACACCTCTCTTCCACTAGTTGGAGGTGCTGGCACTGGCCAGGTTTCACCAAATTAAACTAAGCATTAGTACATGAAGGTATTACTACACTGAGCTGATTTAACCTACTTATCCAATTTAATAAAGTGGTCACAAAGACTATAAGGTGCTGTTGTTGACTCAGATTGGGAGGGCAAGCATATTTGTTTGATTTGCTGTTGACAATAAATGTTGAAGAATACTTTTGAAGCCACAGCCATAGGGCATTTGTATTTATCAGCATTACTGCTTCCCTTTCTTTAACTGCTTTTTGCTAGGCCAATGTAATAAACCTTAACATGAGTTGGAACTATTGCTTTCCATTAAGCTGTAGCTGCAAACATGATATGCTTCAGTTCTATTTCAAGGTTCCCTTCACTACTCAGTGTCACTTAAACTTCATTATAAGTCTTACAATACAGCAGAACTTTTTAATTATTAAAAAAATAATGTTGCCAACTATAACTCTCAATAAAGCACAATTGTTTTTTTTTTTTACTTCTCACTCTTCAGTGTAGGACTATTTAGCTGCGTATTGGCAACTCCAGTTGTGTACTTTCTTTATGATACCTTCCCCTAAATAATACTCATTGTGAAATCATTTTTTTTTCTAATCATCAGCAATATGCTGTTTGCTGCTTCCCCACAATGAACCAAAACAGCACTTGGAAAAATAACGTAATTTGTAAATATTAGCAAATATCAGCAATGAGCTGTATATTGCTTCAGCACCATCAACATTTCCTCACCAAATTGATTATTATTTATTTATTGGCATGTGTTTACCGAGAAAGTCTGACTGGGCAATGGCACCCATTTTCAGATGAGGCCTGGGGAGAAAAGTTCCAGTAAAGAAAACATTAAGACAATCACGGATATAAGTACCATGCAAGATGAAGAGGTAATACAAGCAATTTACTATAGCTGTTATAGGAAATTAACGACAATGATTCACCGGCAAAGACATACAATAAATAACATTGCTGTTACAGGAAAACATTAGCAGAACAATTAACTAGAAAAGACACTATAACATAAGAGTAGCTGGATGCATATTGGGTATTTTAAATAAAATGGTTAAAACTGTGGGAAAGGAAGGGGAAACTGAGTAACTACTTAAAATCCCTACTCATTATAGCAACACAGCTAACTATTAAATTGTATCCTGATATAAGACACCAATAAATTCACTTCCACAGGCACACTATGAAACTCCCTTAGTGACTGCCTCATAGTCTGTGCAAATAGGCATCTTGCACAACCACTCAAACAGCACGTCAATAAAGCAACACATAACATGTCCAATTTTAACCTTGAAATGTTTACTTCAACCCTGCCCTCTGTTAAGCCAAACATCCTAAAAAAACGCCCCTTAAGCAATGCTATAAATAAATTCAATTGAATCATCCTTACTATCTTAAACAGCATAGCACCACCCACATGCAAAAGACTAAAAATAATGCTATTTCACTATCCAGTAAGGAAAAACACTGTAGGACCCACCACGCTGGAAAAATCAGTCAAGGTACAAGGCATAAATCCCTTCAGATCAAAGTTAAAATAAAAGCTTTCCTTTTTATACTAATGCAAAACCATCTATTATTCAATTAACCATGTAATTATGAATTTAATTGTCAAACCTGACCATTATCTTAAAGACTAAAAATAAATTATAAAATAAACTGTTATTGACCGCCTATGTATAAAATGTCAAGCATAACATGTAGACCAACAATATTGCAATATTGCAAGTACTACTAAAACTCTAAGACAATTAATACACATGTAACTTCCAACTAAGGAATGAGATTAGATAACTATTGCAGAAAACATAAACTGCATAACTAATGTAAAAAATACAGATCTAACTCATTAGTAAACCTGTATTAAATCAAAACCTCTATTGTACAAGCAAAATATTATCATATATATAAATAAATATATAAATATATAAATATCAAATACATCCTAGTAGTCTAAAATATGTGCATATACATATAATAACACTAATATATACATATATTTATATTTATTTATTTATAATGTAACCGGCATATATGTATATAAACATACTAGCAAAGGTAAAATGTGTGAGGAACCATAAATCCAGATGAATGAAATGTGGAGTAATGTATGGTTCCAAATGAATAAATAGATGAAACAAAAGTATCTATGAACTATATAGATTATTGAATACTATCTAATATATAAAAATACAAAACAACAATCCTAAATAAACAGCTTCAAAACAGCTTGTTGATGTATAAAGATGTATATATGTTTATTAATGTATACCTACAAATTACCACTGAGACATGTATATTTAATCCCTACTTTTCAGAATGGGTTTGAGCGAAACATATACATTTAAACCTGGAGGCATCTAAATTTAAAAAATCCATTCCAATTCTATTTTTTCTAGATGGTTAACATGATCCCCTCCTCTATCACTTTTCTTAACAATCTGAAGGACTCTAAAGCAGAATGTGTGATCAGGAAATGCCATGATGTGCTTGGCTAAAGCATTTTGCTCCTTTTTCTGACGGATGTCATAGATATGATTGTACAGTCTCTTTTTAAAGGGTCTCTTGGGGTCAGCCCCATATAGAAGGCTGTACAATGCTCACAAGTTGCGAGATATATCAGGTTCTGTGAGTCCTGTTCTTTGCTTATATACCTGCAGATGTTACAATGCATTAACCTTAACAGTAGCTGTTGTTTCACTTGACTTAAAATTGTCACAGAGCAATCTCTTTAAATTCTTATGATTTAGGCTATACTAGGTTTATTGCCTACTAAAATCTTGATCAACCGCTAGAACCTTCCAATTATTACTTATGATGTTCTTTATTGCTGCATAATCATTAGTATAAGTAATCGTAAGTCTAATCTTGTCTTTAGCTGGGGGCCTGGATAAAAACCACATGGTTTCTGCCTGTCTTTAAATTCTACCTCATATACAGTCAAACAGGTCTTTCTTTGATCTCTCAATCATTTTACTGTCATAACCCCTCTCCTCAAATAACTTTATGCGGTCTACTTGAGCTAATCTAGTCCTTCTTTACACATTCTGCTTTACTTATAAATTGGCTCCTGACTATGCTTGGAAAGACATGCCTGGGATGCATGCTGTTGTAGCTCAGGCATTCTTCCAGCAGGGTAAAGTGAGGGAATCAACCTGATGCTCAAACTCACATCGTACAAGAGGCTTCCATGGTAAAAAAAACTACTGGAAGTCTCTAGGTAATCCAGAAAACTACCAAATTCAACACTGGATCCTCAGTATAACAAACCTTCGATTACCTGTCACCGAAAAATCATCAAAAAAAAAAATCCTTCCTCTCTGTAGACCAGACAAGATTAGGCAGCGGTTGTGTGCGGCGCGGTGCCCATACCACCCCACTTTTTTTGATATATCTGGTACCAAAAAGAAAACACATTATACGATAGAACCAGGTCAAGTAACTGGCAGACTAAAATCTGTCTGACATTACTGTATTCTATTTCATGTACCAAGAGCTCTCTAATGGCCTGTATTCCCTCCTCATTAGGGATTGAGGTGAACAGATTTTTCACGTCCAAAGTGAATAGCAAGTACTCATCATTAACTAAATTAACATCTAGTTGTTCAAGAGACTCAAGAAGATGGTAGGTATCTTTCAAAATATGTGGTACTTTATCTACCAAAGGACATAGCATCCTCTCTATATAAAATGAAATATTATCAGTGGCCCATCCTGCCCCAGATACAATAGGTCTCATCGGTGGAGGATCCTGATTCTTATGTATCTTAGGTAACCCTTTTATGGAGGGGATGTGTACAAAATCTTTATGAAAAAATGTGTAAAGCTCTTGTGTGATCTGTTTGCACATAAGCATGTCAAAAATAGTTTCTTCTATGGTTTCATGTATTTCATCTATCTTATTCTTAGTTATGGATTCATATGTTTTGGCATCTTGAAGCATGTTACTCATATTAGTGATATAGTCTTCAGTGTCAAAGAGTACTATCCCACCCCCTTTATCGGCTGGCCTGATGGTTAAGGCCCCTGGTGTGTAGGGATTCATTCTCTTCTTTAGTCATATTAAAATACTTGCATCTCTTTTTGTGATTATTATGAAAATATTCATAAAGATCATCTTCACACAACTGAATAAAGCAGTCTATATGCGCAGGCAAAGGTGGACAATATATGCTCTTCTTTCTACATTGCTCATACATTCCTTTGTCACTAGAAGAAATGCTATCTTTATCTTTAAAATATAATTTCAATGCCAAGTTTCTACCAAACATTCTAATGTCAGTCAACAACTCATGCAGATTACTTCCTTACGATGGCACAAAACTGAGTCTCTTATTTAATAAACTAATGGCAGAGTCTGATAAAGTCATAGTGGACAAATTAAAACATAAGTTTATTACTGTTTTCTGTCTTCCATGAATTTCCTCTTCTTCCTGTCCCAGGAGTTGTATCGACCTCTCTGCTGATTGTTGGTCCTTACTGGTAAAGGAAAAAAGAAGAAGAATGCGGAGCTTCTTGGTTAGACTGTAAAATTTTGGGTATAGCTCCTGTGTTGGTGAATCATCTTATTGGCCTCCTGATTCAGAACTGCTGTCAGCTGTGTACTAGTGGAGTGCTGTGCTCCCTGCTGATGCTGAATGGTGACGTAATCGATCTTCTCCGTCGCTCACATTGGGACGTCTGGGCCAAATGAAGACGTTACCCAATTGGAAGTCCTTGTAGTCTCTGAGTAACTTCCTATGTTTAGTCAATTGTAGTCTGTTCCCAGGACTGCATACAAATGGTCTAACTTGTTCAGGCAAAGTTCAGTGTTAAAGAGTTCTCTTACTTCACTGTTTAATTGCTCGATTTTTAATAACAGCTGCTGTTCAACAGGTGTGAAATAGTCTATAATCAATCTAATGTATTTATAGCTCAATTCCAAGTTCATTTCCTGCCATTGCTGCAATAAGTCTAAATGACTGTCCCCGTAGGTGGGCATACAAAGCACCCTCATGCCCCTGGGGACAATCTTGAAGTGGAGGCAAGCCTCCATATGTTTACACTGCCATACTAATCTTTGGTATTTAAATAGATCATTTTCTAGTTCCTTCAGCAAGGTATAAAACCCTTCAATATTATTAGTAGTGTCTCTTCCACTCACCGTTTCTAAACTCTGTAGATCCAGGGTCAATAAAGGATTAATACTTAGTCTTGTGATAGAGTTCCATGTATCACCAGGTATCCTCGGCTCTGGATTAAACGGCAATTCTATCGATGGAAGCTCCATAACGTGAGAGAGTGCAGCAAACAAAGAGAGGCAAAAATTCAAACAGATGCCACACTCTCTGAAGGTCTACTAGCGAACAACAAAGGTAGCAGTAAGGAAAAACACTGTAGGACCCACCACGCTGGAAAAATCAGTCAAGGTACAAGGCATAAATCCACAAGGCAGTTTATTGAACGATAAAAACAGGATGCTTCTTCAGATCAAAGTTAAAATAAAAGCTTTCCTTTTTATACTAATGCAAAACCATCTATTATTCAATTAACCATGTAATTATGAAGTTAATTGTCAAACCTGACCATTATCTTAAAGGCACATCTCTACTTTCTAACTGCATAGTACGTCTTTCATACAAGACTAAAAATAAATTATAAAATAAACTGTTATTGACCGCCTATGTATAAAACATCAAGCATAACATGTAGACCAACAATATTGCAATATTGCAAGTACTACTAAAACTCTGAGACAATTAATACACATGTAACTTCCAACTAAGGAATGAGATTAGATAACTATTGCAGAAAACATAAACTGCATAACTAATGTAAAAAATACAGATCTAACTCATTAGTAAACCTGTATTAAATCAAAACCTCTATTGTACAAGCAAAATATTATCATATATATAAATAAATATATAAATATATAAATATCAAAGACATCCTAGTAGTCTAAAATATGTGCATATACATATAATAACACTAATGTATACATATATTTATATTTATTTATTTATACTGTAACCGGCATATATGTATATAAACATACTAGCAAAGGTAAAATGTGTGAGGAACCATAAATCCAGATGGATGAAATGTGGAGTAATGTATGGTTCCAAATGAATAAATAGATGAAACAAAAGTATCTATGAACTATATAGATTATTGAATACTATCTAATATATAAAAATACAAAACAACAATCCTAAATAAACAGCTTCAAAACTGCTTTTTGATGTATAAAGATGTATATATGTTTATTAATGTATACCTACTAATTACCACTGAGACATGTATATTTAATCCCTACTTTTCAGAATGGGTTTGAGCGAAACATATGCATTTAAACCTGGAGGCATATGCGCTCTAAATTTAAAAATCCATTCCAATTCTATTTTTTCTAGATGGTTAACATGATCTCCTCCTCTATCGCTTTTCTTAACAATCTGAAGGACTCTAAAGCAGAATGTGTGATCAGGAAATGCCATGATGTGCTTGGCTAAAGCATTTTGCTCCTTTTTCTGATGGATGTCATAGATATGATTGTACAGTCTCTTTTTAAAGGGTCTCTTGGTCAGCCCTACATAGAAGGCTGTACAATGCTAGATATATCAGGTTCTGTGTCTCGCAATTGGCATAGAATCTAGGCCTAAAGGTCAAGTTCAATGTGGGGTGTATAAAGTCCTGTTCTTTGCTTATATACCTGCAGATGTTACAATGCATACAGGGATAGGTCCCTCTCCTGTTAACCTTAACAGTAGCTGTTGCTTCACTTGACTTAAAATTGTCACAGAGCAATCTCTTTAAATTCTTATGATTGCGGTAGGCTATACTAGGTTTATTGCCTACTAAACGAAGAGTATCCTGATCAACCGCTAGAACCTTCCAATTATTACTTATGATGTTCTTTATTGCTGCATAATCATTAGTATAAGTAATCGTAAGTCTAATCTTGTCTTTAGCTGGGGGGCCTGGATAAAAACCACATGGTTTCTGCCTGTCTTTAAATTCTACCTCATATACAGGTCCAAACAGGTCTTTCTTGATCTCCTCAATCATTTTACTGTCATAACCCCTCTCCTCAAATAACTTTGCCATGAGGTCTACTTGAGCTAATCTAGTCGCTTCTTCTTTACACATTCTGCTTACTCTTATGAATTGGCTCCTGACTATGCCTGGAAAGACATGCCTGGGATGCATGCTGTTGTAGCTCAGGAGCGTATTCTTCCAGCAGGGTTTGCGATAAAGTGAGGGAATCAACTTTCCTGCCTGGATGCTCAAACTCACATCCAAAAAATTAATGGTTGTACAAGAGGTTTCCATGGTAAAACTCAAAAAACTACTGGAAGTCTCTAGGTAATCCAGAAAACTACCAAATTCAACACTGGATCCTTTCCACCCGATCAGTATATCGTCCACAAACCTTTTGTAGACGATTACCTGTTTAAACTGATCACGGGGGAACAAATGTTCCTTCTCCCAACTGTAGACCACAAGATTAGCGTACATGTTGGCACACGAAGTGCCCATGGCTACCACCCACTTTTGTTGATATATCTGGTTACCAAAAGAAAACACATTATACGATAGGACCAGCTCAAGTAACTGGCAGACTAAAATCTGTCTGTCATTACTGTATTCTATTTCATGTACCAAGAGCTCTCTAATGGCCTGTATTTGAATATTTCACTATCCAAAAAGAACAGAATCCTAATACAGCGCAGAGGGAAAGTGTGGAAAGATTCACAAAACTATAAAACTTTGCAATTTCTTTAAAACTTTAGAATGCTCTGCAACCTTACTAAAAAGCAAGTAAGGGATGACAAAAAACAACAATACTACTATAATTTACAGAACAATATTAAATGTAACCCTAAAATGTCTGGGCATCAACTGATGAAATCTTATATCCTAGCCAAAAAATCACCCCCTTCATTCAATAATACTCCATTTGAAACTGCTATAGAATTCAATTCCTACTTTGTAAATGGCACAACATCTCTTAAAGAATCCCCTCTCATCAAATCCCAGCCCAACCCAACAGCCACATATCACTATATCCGCTTTAACTCTGAAACCTGTGCCCATATCTTGTGTAAAATTGCTCTTAAACAAACTGCAAACATTTTTTACTTCAGCAGATGACCTTCCAAGTGGGTACCTCAAAATAAATCTCAGTCCTTATCAATTGGTCAATCCAGAAACCCCATATTCCCTTTCTCTGGAAATAATCCCACATTATCCCTCTACATAAAGGAGATAATTCAGCAGACATCACTAACTTTAGACCAACAGAAATCTTATCCGTCCTTTCCAAAATATGTGAAAATTTTATTCAAAAACAGTTGCTAATCTATCTCCTTCAGAAAGAACCCCTATCTTCAAGTCATCATGGCCTCATTCCCTCCCCTAGTACCAACATTGCACTTCTAAGCTTTTTAGATATTGTCAACAAAGTTAAAGATAATGGGAGACTAGTCTCTTCCATATTCCTAGATTTGTCAAAAGTCTTTGACTCAGTTGGTAATAGCAAACTCCCACACTTCACATGTCCATACTAAGTCTAGTTCAGATCACTCTTCAATGTTTCAATAGTTAGCTTTCTGATAGATAGCAGGCAGTAAAATGGCACTCTATACTCTTTCTATACCTCCCAGTCACCACAGGTGTACCTAAAGGCTATATCCTTGACCCCCTCCTCTTTACTATTCTTACCAACATTCTACACACATCCACACACCAGGCCACGTTTATACAATACATAGATGACTCCACAGTCATATGGTTTTCAGACAACCTCACATGTCTCCAAAAAATTCCTCAGGAAGCCTTATCAGCTACTGAAACATGGCTCTCTAACTAGCAACTCCTGCTCAATCCCCCCCACCCCAAAAAAACTAAACTACTTCTCTTTTCTGCAAATCCCTTAACCATGAAAAAATCATCATTACTAGGCTAATGGCCCTGGGGCCCTTCCAGGACTAGCCAAGAGTTTATCCCCAAAAAGAAACCTCAATCACCACCCCTGTCATCAATGACACAGGTGGAACCCCTGGGACTAATTTGTGGTTTCCCATCCACTCATCAAGATTATGCTTGAAGAAAAAGTGAATCTCCCATTACTTTCCACACTGCTGTGACTCGGATTCGAACCAAGATTGCTGGAGCCACAATCCAGAGTACTAACCACTATATGATCACAGCAAGCTATCAGAAGAAGAGCTAAAATGTACTATGTACAAGGCATTTAACAGACTGAGCTACTGGTTAGAACTACATTACCTACTTCCATATCTACAGCTTCTTACCACCTACAACATCACCCAGCATCTGTCTGCATGCCTTGCACTAAATACCATCCTACATTGCATGTTCTCACTCAGACATTACAATCCAATAACAAAAAGCTTCTCTCTATATATGTTACCCTCTCAGATCTGCTATGCATGCTCTGTACTCATAATATGCGGACAAAGTTTGGAACTCCATACCTCTATCTATCAGGTCAAGTCCCTCTATCCACAGCTTTAAAAACCTCTGAAAAACTTCCTAGCCAAAACACAGTTCTACACCTGTTCTACCCCGGGATAAACATTACCACTAATAATGAATCCCAGCCTATTAATCTAATCCATACTCTTCTCACTCCCTAACTTCTACCATTCTGTCCTCTCTGACTCTTTTCTTATTCTTTCAATCTCACTACCCTAGTCTCCAATTAAACTTGTCTTTTTGTCCCTTCCCTTCATTACTACTCACTTTCTCTAATTTCTCAATTCTAAATCATTGCCATAGTTCAAATATTATATTTTTAACTAACATTATTGCACTACTATGTTTCACTTGTTATGAATGTTTAAACTAACATTATTGCACTACTATGTTTCACTTGTTATGAATGTTTAAAATGTAAATGTTCTGCCTCGTCATACTTTGCCTAATTTGTTATAAATGTTTAAACTATAAATGTTCTATTTCACTTTAAAGCGTGCAATATTATTGATCACAATACTGTCTTTTTGTTACTATGAAGTCTTTCTCCCTGGAACTCCTCAGAAAATAAGAAAATGCCCAGTCAGACTTTCCCAGTAAACACATGATAATAAATACATCAATAAATAAGTAAATATGTAAATAAATAGGGAACATAGGCTTGGAAAGATAGAAGATTACAGTATGTTGATAGGAAGTTATAGAAGATATAACAGAGAAAAACTGATTGAATAGTGTAGACTGTAAAGTAAGAAGGAAATAATAATGTGGTGTAAGTGGAGACTACTAATGTGTGTATATAGATAGATCGATAGATAAATAGATATTATGAGCAGATGGCATGTAAGTGGGATGGAGTTCCAGGATCATACAAAGCATTTCCTGCAGATCTCTCAGGTTTGAAGGTAGAGAGAAGTTATTTATCATATGTGTAGTAGTGTGTCATGTTAGTAGTTGCCGGGAAAGTTGCTTAGTGCCAGGCAGTTTAAAATTTATATTTTATGTCATGAGTCGCACTTAGTGAGTATATGAGAGAAGTTGGGGTAATTAAAGTCAATGTGGTATTTTAGTATAAAGTAGTGGTAAGAGCGGAGATCTCAGGTCTCAGTGTCCTTGGCTACTATAATATATTAAAAGCTCTGTTGCTCTATTCAGTGTCATAAAGACCTCTATTGGGTGATCTCTGCTTAGCTTTCTTTTTGCTGTGAATGACCCTGTACACTTTGAACTCCTTCCCATTAATAGAGTAAGAAAACTCCCATTCTAGAGACCTAAACTTACACTACCACATCAAAACCATGACATGACAGATACCTAACCCAAAGTACCCCACATTTTTGGAATAGCATCCTTCACTTATCAAGCAGAATACTTCCCCAGCATCCTTTAAAACCAGTTTGGATGACTGTATCAGTGATTGCAAATTTTACCAGGGATATGTGGAGAAAGTTTACTCAATATGGACACTGCTAATTTCACCTAGAACCAGGTAATGTGGTATCTTGATGATCTGCTTGGGCTGTATGTTTAGTAAAAGCCTATGAACCTAGAAACAGAATGTAGGAAACCAGTGCATTTCTATGTGTAGTCTATTAGTCAACAAGTTCTAAATTGATAAAGGTTCAACTCATTGACTTAGACTCATTGATTTTTTGCACCACAATAATTGCTCGGCTTAGAAAATCACTGTCAGTGTTCTTTTTCATGTGCCTGCAATGATAGCAGTATGGGTTCTCTTTTCACTTTTCCTTGTGTTTGTGTGAGTATGGATTTGTTGTATATAAGCAAGAGGGTAATTATAGCAAAATCCAGCACTGGGGGAGCAGTGGGCTTATCAACTTGATTTTGCTTTATTCTCAACAAATGGACACATTTTCCTTTAGTTAGTTATTTAGTTATTTAGTTAAGTCTAGTTGAATCTTTAACCAACTGAATATTGAAGAAACACAGTGCAAACATTTTAACCAATAGCAAAATGCTGTATGTTTCTTTCTCATGATTAGAGACAGTTGCTAAAGCTGTCAGTTTATTTGTTATCAAAACTGTAGTGTTGTATGTTGCTTCCACTACAATAATTTAGCAAAATTATGTATGCTGCTTTCTAGTGAGCAAATTGCTTGCAAAAGCAATGCCATGTTTTATAATCAACATTAAAATCTTGCATATTGCTTTCCCCTGAGTACTATCACTCATAAATCCATTTTTATTTCTTCAGTCCACATGCAAATGTTTTTACTGCTTTCTTAGAATCAATTGTAGTTGTTATAGGTTCATAGGTTCATAGGTGGGTACTAGTCTATCTGCCCAAAGGCATTTATAAGCCTAGCCAGAATGTGTTGGCTTTCGCTGCCTCTTTAGATTAGTTCCATGTGCCTCTGTCCATCAGAGTTACCGAATTGATCCCCAGGGTAAACTTTCTGTTTCCCATCCACTCGTCAAGGTTTCGCTTGAAGAGTGTTAGTGAAGAACTCTGCCTAATGTAGATTGGAATCTTCTTTCAAAGCATGGGAAGTCTCTGGGACAGGAATCTATCCCTCCAGCACATCCTATTTATTGTTGTGGTGAGGTTTAGATCCCTACAGCATGTGGCTCGAGGGGATAAGGTTTTCTTTAGGTGGAGCATGTCCATCAATTCTGGGTCGGACATGGCCTTGTATGTCAGGCAGAGATCACCTCTGAGCAGGCGGTATGCAACCAAGTACAGCTGGAGTTTCTTCAGTCGAGCTGCATAGGGCATCTGTTTGAGGCCAGTGATCCTCTTGGTGAGGTAAGTCTGTGGTCTTTCCAGTTGTTGCAGTTGTCTTGTAAGGTACATCCCAAATGGGGCATTGTACTCCATGATGGGTCTGATGAGTGATGAGTAGAGGGGCACAATGACCTCTTTTGATCTGAATGCAAACCCTTTTGCAAATAAGTGGGCCACATAGAAGGATTTTCTAACCACTTTGGCAATGTGATTATCAAAGGAGAGATTACTATCTACCTGGGTCCCCAGATCCATTATTACGTTTTCCGTATTTAGGGGACGACCACCTATGTGGTAGTTTGTGGGTACTTTGTTTTTTTTCAAAGGGAATGACTATGCACTTTTTGGTATTTAGCTTGAGGCCATAATTTTGACACCAGGTATCCATCTCAGTGACACCCTTTTGGAGGATGTCTGTGTCAGCCAGAGTCAATTATAGCCCCTAGTTTGCAGTCATCTGCGAAGTTGGTCAGCCATAGTCCTCCTGTGCTTGTCTGTACCTCTGAGAAGTATATGCCGAACAGGAGGGGTCCTAGGACTGAGCCCTGGGGAAAGCCACTTGTAACCGGTTTAGAGTCAGACCTAGCTCCCACAACTCTCACCATGTGGGTTATGTCCGTGAGCCACTTGGCAACCCATCTTCTGACATAGGAGTTTATGTTCAGGCTGGTGAGCTTGTCTATAATACCAGAATGGGGAATGGTATCAAAGGCCTTTGTGAGGTCTAGGTTGGCTGTGTGTACCACCTTTCCCTCGTTTATAGCCTTGGTAACTGTCTCAAAGAAGTCCACCAGGTTTAGGAGGCGTGATCTGCCCTTAACAAAGCCAAACTGGGTAGGGTCCAGTGTTTGGAGGTTCCCAGTGTCTCTGTTAATGAGTTCCGTGATGATGCGGTCCATAGCCTTGCAGACTAAACTAGTCAGGCTTATAGGGCAATAGTTCCTGGGGTCTGTTGTGGCTCCACCTTTGTGGAGTGGAATAACCATTGCTGTGCGCCACTCTATGGGTATGTAGCCTGTGGAGAGGCTGAGTTTGAACAGTGTGTTTATGTGAGGGGTTAGTTCATCTTTGAGCTCTTGTAGGACACAGCCTGGGACACCATCCAGTCCCATTGATGCTATGTTTTCGGCTTTGGAGAGGGCTGTTTAATCTGAGTGTCTGTGATTTCATGGGCTCTACATTCTTCTGGTATGGTTATGGGCCCTTTTGGGGGTGAGAGGGGGTGAAGTTTGCACTGAACCTGTCTGCCAGGATGTTGGCAATATTGGTTGGCTCAGTGTATTTTGTGCCATTCTGCACTAACTCCGAGCAGATCTGAGCATTGCCACTTAGATTCTTGACATAGCTAAAGAATGTCTTGTGGTTATCTTTGGAGTCATTGGCAATTTTTCTTTCGAAGCTAGCCTTGGACGATTTTATGAGGGATTGTAGTTTCTTGCTGATACTGATCAGGGATGTCTTCCATTCTTGGGATTTTACTCTTTTCTGTACTAGTTTCCTCCTTCTATTGTATAGCTTGTTTATGGCAGGGGTCCACCAGACTGGTTTACTTTTCTTGGAGGAGTGAGTCTTGGTTTTGCCTGTGATAGCACAATCCATGCATTCTTGTAGGTGCCCGTAGAATGCATTAGTAAAGGATTTTGCGCTTGGACAGTGTTATCCTTTAGCATGGGGGCTTTGAAACTTTCCACCTCAGTCTTAAGTAATGTGAAATTTGCTTTTGAAAAGTTTTTCATGGTGGTTTCCTTGTCCGGGGGTGGGGGCAGAATGTGGATATCCAAAGTGATTTGTTTATGGTCAGATCTAACCAGCGAGGCATTGACCTCCAGTGTGAAACACCAGTCTGTGGAGCACCAGTCACTCATGTTGGTGATGACCAGGTCGAATATGTTGTCACCTCTGGTGGGAGTGTTGACCAGTTGATCCAGGGCATTTGAGTTTATAAATTCTAGGAAATGTTGGGCAAGGGAGTTAGTACTTGAGTAGTTCTCCCAGTTAATGTTTGGGTAATTGAAATCACCCAATATTAGGGTGTTTGGTAGGACCTTTATGTTTCCCAGTGTTTCCAGAAATGTGGAATGGGGTCCTGGGACCTGGTGGGTGATCTGTAGCAAGCTACAATTTGAATGACAGTTTTGCCCATTGTTAGTTGCACGTGGATGATCTCTGAAGCATCGTGCTGTGACACTAACCTGGATGTGTGGGTATCCTTGATGAATATGGATACTCCCCCGCCTTTTGTATTTCGGTCTGGGTTCTGTGGCCGTAATGTATGGTATGAGTTGTAGCCTGGTAGTGCTGGGGTGCTCTCTGGAGCCTTAAACCAGGTTTCTTTTACTGCACATATATCGATTTTCTCCATACTGAGGAGTGCCTCGAGTGCATGCATTTTGAGGTTCAGACTTCTGGCATTGAGTACCATTACCCTCAGATTTTTGTTACTTGTGCTATTTATGGCAGTGGGTTTGTCTTTTGAGCCTTGCCTAAAAAACACACTATGGGGGTGGCAAGAGCCTTGGCCAGTATTCGAAAGCCTAAGGGTGACAAGTGCAAGCCGTCTCTAGTGAAGCAGTGTGGCTTGTCGAGCTTGTCATCCCAGGTGGACAGACACTGGATCCCCTTTGAATGACACCAGAAACTTAACCCATTGTTGAAATTGATCATTTTTTCTTTATACCATGGTATCATTCTTGGTGAGGGCAGGATGTTACTCAGGGTCATACCGGCCTGAGCTATGTGATCAGAGAGCTCTTCCATGTCTCTTTTCTTGTAGTCCAGGGAGATATGGCTCAGGCCATTCACACCAACATGGACAATGACAGAGTTGTATTTGTACTTGTTCTGGAGTGACCTGAGTGCTTGTGTTATGTGGCGGATCCTGGCACCCGACAGGCAGCTAACAGTAACCTTCTCCTTATTCAGCCTAGTGAGTGGGACATCAGTGTGCCTGACTATATAGTCACCTATTACTAGTATGTTGGGTATGTTATTTTGCCTTAAGGGCTGTGTCGTGGCACACTGGTTTTGTAAAGTATGTGTTTCATGGATTATGTTGGGGGGGTGGAGGTTGCTTGGATGTCTGCTTTGGAGGTCTCTGTTGCTTTTGCAGATTTTTATTTAGAGCCTCTGAGTATGTTTTTGTGCATTTATGTGTCTTTTTTGCTGGTTCTGGTTTAATGGGTCTATGTGAGACTGGTGATGTGATGCCAGTATTTCCCTTCTCCTCTTGACTGTCTGATCCAGTCTTGGGTTGAGAGAGCTTAGCCTCCAATTTGGCTGTATAATTGCATCTCTCGCATGTATTAGTGTTTGGTGGTAGAAGGAGAGGGTTTTTTGTGTACATGAGGCAGTTGTAACATTGCCTCAAAATGCCCAGATTCACCAGCTGGACCGAAGAGTACACCTGAAATTGCCCTTTGGACATGCCTGGATAGGTACAGTGAACTGTTTTACTGAATGGCTGGTAAGGTCGAATAGAGAGCCTTGTCCTTCTGTACAGTATAGAGGGGGGTCTAGTGCTATTGTTTATAAGTGCTTGCTATGAGTTTTGAGCAAGTGCCAGGCTGAGAAATTAATGGCTTGAGTGCTTAAGTTGAAAGTTTGTCTAGTTTCAAGGGGAAAATTGAAGAGGAGACTTTGTGGACCCGGGAATGGTTATACCCCAGCTAACTGGCACTGCCCAGCACAAAAAACTGGGCAAATGTGTTTTTTATAACAGGGAAATGAAAGACATAGAAATTAGCCCAAAATGGCCAATAAACTACTAATTTCTGGGCTGAAACTACTCCTCCAGGAACAGATAGGCTGCTCAAAGCTCCCCTCTCTCACAGGTGAACAGAGAAACTTCCTTCTATCCAAGTAAGGTATTGACAAACACAGAGATTTGTAACACAGCCCTGAATTCAGCACTAACCTGAAAACTGGACTATATTAGCTTAGAAAGGTGGGAAACATGTCAATACAGCCATATTTTTAATTCAAAAATGTCAACATAACATTACTTACCTCTCTACTAGTCCCCCCTAGAAGTGTATTCTATATATGTTACTTTTCCATAATGAAAAGAAATTTTGGAAGCAAATGTTTTAATCAACAATAAAATTTTGTATGCTACTTTCTGCTTAGTTTCTTAATCTTGTTTTTAGTTGCAAGTTGTGATCTGTTTTTTTTTTGTCTTGCTTTCTTTACACTATTCCTTATTTTCTGATTTTTTTGCATATTTCATTTTACTTGTGTTTTGATGCTAATTGTTAATTATACTTGTACTTGTTTGCTTCTTTGTTTTGTATATTAATAAACCCTATTATCAACAGTGCTTAAAGCAAAGTACTGCATGGTGCTTACCTGCAATGAAATGTGTTTGCTTAAGCAATGTATTTTTAATCAAAAGCAAAATTGCAGTATTTTGCTCTCTTTCCATCTCTAACAATTGTTAAAGCTTAATGCAATGTCATTTTATTAAGATTAAAATATTATGCAGTGCTTTACTATTCATTTACCAAATGTCAGATGTTGCTCTCTTGCATAACTCTCAGCTGTCAAAAATGTTAATGCCTTGATTTTTGCTTCATATTTTTGGTTTGTCCCTCATAACATTTGTGTTTTTGGTAAATCATTGAAGACTGCAGTCACCATCTATGATAATTGTTAAAACATGCTGCTTGCTATGGCTTTCTCATTGGAAGCATTTTTTTTACATCTCACTTTCCATCATAAGATTGCTCATTTACAAATTAAAACTTCAAGCTAGTGGCATCTGTATGTTGCTTTCATGACATCAATAACACCTGCGAAAGGAATATAATATTTTAAATCAATGGTAAAATACTGTATGTTGCTTCCTTACAATTACCAGTGCTTATGAACACACTGTAATGATAGATGGATACACAGACAGATATAGCTAAGGAAAATATTGTCTTGCAGAAGGAAACAGAAGCTGAATTTATTGACTAGATTTAGAGGGTCAAATGTATGAATAAGAACAGATTGCTGTAATTCCAATCATATAACATTAAGGAATCACATATCATTAACGTGTATCATAGGTTAAATTGAAAACACACAATGGGTAGGACAGAGATTTGAGGGATGATCTCATCTTCAAGGACTTCAGACTGTTAGTAAGGGGTTTACAGCCATCTTAGCTAGCATAGCTTGAAGAGGTGTTAGGAAGTATTTTTCACAAATCACATACAGAAAGGACAGTCGGGTCACCATGAATGAAAAGACTGAAAAAAATGTCCCATTTAAAAAAAATGGAAATATGTAGCTCATCCAAGCCTAATTTGGGGCACACGTGTTTAGACAGGATGGTGCGCACTTGTCGATGGTAGGGAAGTGAATAGTGAATTTTTGTAGCAGATACGTGACAGCATTTGGCAAATGCAAAACAAGATTTTTGCCAGGTTGAAAATTTAACAGTTCACAGATATCAATATTTCATGATGATGATAATAATAATAATAATAATAATAATAATAATAACAATAGAAAACCATTTTAAGACATGATAGGAGTAAAAACATACAAATTCATAAACTGTGTGCAGATTCTAAAACTTATTCTCAGACCGAACAACTTATAGATATATTTACAAAATCCTACACAAAGCAGTCTGACTCCACAAATGGGTGGTGGGTATAAGTCGTCCTAGTAACATGCAGGTAACCTCAAATACTGAAATCAAGTTAAATTATATTGAAAAAGAACTATGCAAACTTGACTGAAAAAAGCACAGGGAGGAGATAAAATCAGTAATAATGATCTGTGAAACACTTTGGTATAAACGTACAGTACCATTATATTTGTTATTCACTAGGTCATCTAAATATAGGGAGATTACTCAAGACTGGTGACATGCACTTGTTCAACCTATCTTTTAGGGTAAGGGGAGTACGACAAACCCATAGTTATACACAGGTTTACATTCATGCTGTTCAAAAATAATGGAGAATGTTCTTGATAAATTAGTCAGAAATGGAAAGTTTGGGACTTGAAACCATATATCAGCAAGCATGCACATGTTGTAAATAGATCTATAACCACCTGTAATATAATGTTCTATAACAATATAATAACAGCTATAAATGAAAATTTGTACTGTGAATTTATATAGACTTAACTTCAGCATTTGAAAGGGCCATATGCAAAACACTGATCAATAAATTAGAACAACTAGGTACTGATGTATTCTTGATAAGATGGATGACTGCAAGGCCTACAAATATGACATAGCAAGTATTATACAGCAAGTGGACAGGTAAAATTCTAGGTTACAATCCAGGTGTTCAATGGGGTTTTGTCCTAGGCCCATATTTGATTAGGTTGTATCTTTGATATCTATCTTTTTCATCTGAGGTGTTTTATAGTCCGTGTGCAGATGACTTGAAAATGGGTAAACTAATTACGTGTTACAAATAAGGCATGTCTGCAAAAGAACTTGATAAAACTGAACATTTGAGGACAGGAGAATAATATGCTAATAAATACATCAAAAACTTAGCATATGATTTTGGAAGACATAGATTGACAGGTGAATATTTAATACAGCACATAGTGATTGAGACTGTAGATTTGTTTTAGGACCTGTGCATATGGGTAGATCCGGCTATGAGTTTTTCTAAACATATCAGACAATTTGTTAATGATAGTTATAGAACTATAGGTTTTATAAAAAGATTTATAAAGTTTAGAAAATCAAAAATGGTAAAATCATTGTTAATTACATTAGACTCCAAAATGAGTATGGAATGACAATGTGGAAACCTTATAAGGAAACAAGCATGAGTAAACCTGAATGAGTACAGCAGAAATTTAAAAAGGGTATGCATGGAGGTGAAAATTTAAGATATTATAAAGGACTTAAATATCTGAACTTGTACAGTGTCTCATATAGACATTTAAGAGGGACCTTATTCAGATATTTTGGGCATTTAGAGACAACTACCTCTGGGAATGTTTGGAGTTATCAACAAGTAATAGAGAATCATTGGGCAGCCTGTATGGAAGATTATAAAGGAATGTGAGGTTTACTAATTGGTAGTCTGAGAAAGTACCTGATGCATGGAATAGACTACCAAATTACATTAAAGTAGTTTAGAAATTTTTAAGTACAAGCTGGACACTTACTAAGGGAATAACTGTTTTGGTATATTGGCACTCTAGAAGGGCATTATTGCCTGTGCTTGAAATATTTGCATGCATGTATGTATGTATGTATGTCCATATGTGTGAGGCATGCATATTTGCTTATAGATGGCAAGTGAATGAGGTTGCACTGAATGGAAAAATCAGTTTCCATGGTCTAACTACCTCATATTTTGCCATATTAGGTCTTAGCCTTGGTATAGCAGTTGACATAGAAAATTAAGGCTATGAGCTGCTAATAAACTGTTTCCTGTAGTTAAAGGTTTGATTAACACAATTCTATTTTCCTACTGTACACCCTGAGCTAGTCACTTAACCAGACCATGCTCTGGACCAGTAGGGAAACTAGTAAATCACTGAAGATTGCAGTCACTATATAATGACATGTGTAGACTTTTGAACCGATTTCCTAATGACTATCTATGAACAAAAGTAAGGGGTGCAGGGGATAAATCCTTTTCTATGGGATATTTGGGAGGCTTTACAAACTAAGAAAAAAGCAACTTAAACAGTCTATTACAAATGTATATTTTTACTTTTTTTTCAGAAACAGCATTAACACTAAGGCCCTGAGTACTTAAGTCTGCAATTATGCAATTAAAGTTACAGAAATAGTGAACACACATATTCATATTATGTACACACATGCATGCATATATACTCCTTCAGCATCCCACCCCCACAAGTCTTCAACTGAGCAGCAAAAAAGGGGGGGGAGCTTCTAAAAGCTCTAAGAATGCTAATTGGATTCCTGTAGACAAGAAGACAACGCCCCGTCTATGCCCCATCTTCCCTCCCAGCTCTTCAAGTAAAGAACAATAAATAAATAAAGTAAATAAAAGGCTTACAATCAAGTACCTTGGCTACTGAAATGCAGCAGCCAATCAGGCCCTGTCTCTGTTAAAAAAATAGAAGTAAAGGACACTCCTTCAGTTGTCACACCAACCAGTTGACCAGATGCATGCCCTCTTTCCAGCTCTTCAACAAAGCAGTAAAAGAATAGGTCACGATCAGGTACCTGGGTCTACAAAATCCAATACACAATCATGTCCCAGCTCTGTGCCCAGCCCTAAACCTTCCTTCCTCTCATTTTAGTTAAAAAAATATTTTCTCTTTTCCTTTTAAACTGTAGCAAACCGCTTGATACAAATGTAAAAAGCAGTTGTTACACTTTATACCCTAGAAAGAGTGCTACAGCACTCAGGTTTTACTTTAAAAAGGGATGATTTTAAACTGTAGCAAACTACTTACTACAATGTAGCAAGCAGTAGTTTCAGTTTAGACAACAGAGGGAGAGCTAAATGCTCAGGTTTGACCGTAAATGCAATATCTGCTTTTAAAAGCCAGTATGCATTAAAGAGCAATCAGGATCAGCCAATCGCACCCCACCCCCCAACACTGCCCAAGGCAGTTGCCCCTCTTGCCCCTTGCTATGCTACTGCAGGAAGCCTTTGTTTCTTCTTGCCTTCTTCTTATCTGTCCCAGATCTTCTTCAGCAGATTCAAGGACAAGAAAATGCCCTTCAGTGGAGACAGAGGTAAATCCCAGAGATTAAATAAGAAATCCAAACCAACACATAGCTAAATAAAATGATCCTTTAAAAAATCCACATGCACAAAGCACCTCAGACTGAGCGCTTTCGCCTGCTAACAGTCAGGCATCATCAGAGTCATATTGATGCAGTTCAAAATGCATTTAAATAAGGAACCAAATATTGACATCCTATCCTGCTAGTTTAACATGTAAAAAATACTTGAGTATTTAAATTCTTAGCATAGAAAAAAAAATTATATATCAAAATGCTAACTGTTAAAATACACATGAAAATACTTTGAATAAAGTAAAATTAGCTACTATTTTTTATATATACGCAAATATAATACCGTAAAATCACAATTCATGCTACTAAGACACTTATGAATTAAAATGCATTTTTCAGCTGATGTTGAAATACATAGCATGTATCATAAATATTTCAAAAACATTTTTTGATGTCTTTCAAATATTTTGCAAACACTTTAAGCATGCTTAAACACACCTGCTTATACACACTTATACACATCGGGCCCTTATTTTTAATACATCAGCCATGGAAATGGACTAATTGATGCCTGGTTTAACCTTGGCATTTAGCCTTAGTTGCCATTCCATTTCCTTCACCTGCAAACACAAATTCTGGTCACCTCCCCTGGCATCGGTGTATACTCCGTCTATTACAAAGAAAATAAACTTTTTAAAATTTGCACAAACCTGTGTATAAAGCACTGGTTGTTTTTGCATTTCTAAGGTCTCAATTGTGTTCCATAATTCCCACGTGCAACCTCATAACTGTCTTCCCCACATAAAATGTGGGGCATAAGGTGCATGTGACAGGTATCCTATTAATTAGGTGTTACAGTTGCAGTGCCCTGGACACCTCAAAGTCTTATCGTAAAAATCTACCTGAACGTACGGTCCATCATTGATGAACCTGCAAGTTGAACAACTTCCACACTTGTACATCTTGGATATTAACAAATTCCTAGTCATAACAGTGTCCTTTTCTAAAATCTCTTTGATATTCCTGCCCCTGCTATAAACCACTTTGGGCTCAAGACCAAGTCACCTTTCCAAGCTATCCTGATACTTCATCTTAAATCAGGGGCATCATGATTGTATGAAACAACCATATAGCATCAAACTTGTTTGTATCATGCAAGTTGATATACAAATTCATTCTAGCAACACATTCACCCCAGAATTATCCAAACTAATCTTCAGAATAGGTCTAAATTTAGTGGTTCGAATTCCAATGACCTCCTTTTGAGTGTCAAGCAAAAGCTTAATAGTGCATCCTCTTTCCTTAAACATTCCTATAAGTTTGTAAAGTTCCTTGTCAAAAATCTAAATCACAACTCACCAATCTGGATAGTTGAATCATCTGACCCTTCACTATGCTCTTATGTTGATGTTCCGGATGGCAACTATTATAATGTAAAAGTGTATTACTATAGGTTTTTTTCTAAATATGTTTGAAATTAATTCTCCTGAGTTGAGTTGTTGCCTTTAATTAATAGAAGATCAAGGAAATCTATTTTCTGGGCATGAACCCTGTAAGTAAATTTCAAATAACTGGACACTCCGTTCATATAGTCTAGGAATTACACAACTTCTCCTTGTGTACCTTTCCAAACCACAAGTATGTTGTCCAAAAATCTATAATACACTTTAATTTTGGACATAAAGGGTGATGAGAAAACATTATTCCATTTCCATCTGGCCAAAAATAAATTTGCAAACACTGGGGCACATTTTGCCCTCATCGCCACATCAGTCTGATCCATGCAAAACTGAAAATTCAAGGGGTGAAACAAGTTGGTTTGAATTTCTTATTTCATCTCTGGGATTCTTCAGCAGATTGTTTTCGGCTTTTCAGCACATGTGACTGAACCACCCTAATCAGTTTTCTTTGAACTTCCTTGTAATAGGAGTTTCCACTTTGGTGTCCTCATTTCTTTGTCTGTCCCACAGTGACTTTCCTCCCACCCATCTCAGGCACTTCACCTTCATCATCTCCAGCTTCATCTGCTTTGCCTTCTCTGCCCACACTCATGTGCCATACAGTACTACTACTCTTTTATACACCTTACTTTTCAGCTACTATGGCATGTTTCTGTCCCACACTACTGCTGAAAATCTGTGCCATTTGGCTGAACCCTCATCTGATTCTAGCTTTGACTTCCTCAGTTAGACTTCCTTTCTCCTCAACCACACCTTTGAGATACTTGAAGCCGTTATTCTGTTCTGGTATTAACCTTCTATGTCAATTTTCATGTTTCTCATTTCCCCCATTTGCTGCCATTGCAATGGTCTTATCTGTACTCGATTTCACCCCTTGCATCTTCAATTTTGCATTCCTATCTCCTCTCATTTGCTAACATTCTTGTTCAGAGTCTGCCTGCAATGCCATATTGTCAGCATGCAGCAGCTTTGCTGACCTGTCCCCACTGCCCTGTTTGCTTATGTAGTTCATCACCAGTATGAACAGCAGTAGGATCAGACCTGAACCCTGACAGGCACTCACTCTAACTAGGAACGCCTCTGCAAGACTGAATACTGTTTTACCTGTGTCATTGGGTCATTGTACATAGTCTGAACTAATTCTACCAATGTTTCTTTGACTTTAAACTATCAAAGAGCTGCATTAGCATTCTTGGGACCTTGTCATGTGCTTTCTCCAGTTCTAGACTCTACTGATCTCTAGCTCCTTCTCAACTGCTTGTTTCACTGCAAACATTGGGTGGGTTGTGTCGCATCCTGATCTGAATCCAAATTGTTCATCTTCCATCTAACTTTCTACTACTTTGCATATTCTTTCATCATTCACCCCTCTCCAGAATTTTCATGCAGTGTGACAGATGTTTGATATCTCTATACTACCCACAGTTGTTAAGTTCCTCTTTGTTCTTGTACACTGGCACTAGAATGCTTATTCTCCAGTCATCTAGGATACACCTTTCTCTCCATATTGCTATGAGCACCCTCTTGAGCTAATTCTCTCCTAACTTTCCCAACAGCTTGATCATATCTGTGTGATGCCATCTGAGCCTGATGCTTTCCCTGGCTTGATTTTCCTATGTGCTGTTTATTTCTTCTAGGATGGGCTGCTCTTCTTTTTTCATCATAGGCTATGTCTTGGCAGTACAGCCTCTGTGGGGTTTCTTCATTTAAAAGCTGTTGGAAGTTCTCTTTACATCTGCCTCTGATACTCCGTGGACTGGTGAACTTGTTTCTGTCAACCCTTATGAAGTATGTCTGATAACTCTCTTCTTTATCTTTCTGTCTTTGGCTTGCAGCCTGCTAGACTTTCTTTGTACCATCTGGTGAGTCACTTTCCAAAAGCTGGTAGAAAGGCCCCTGATGCTCATTCTTTGCTTTTGCAACTGCTCTCTAAGCATCTTTGTTACCCAACCAGTATTCCTTCTTAGTCTTGTCCACCTTTTATATCTCCTGATTTTTCCTGCACTCCTTTCTTTTGATGACTTCCTGTACTGCATACACTGCCACCAGTTTCCCTTACGTACCTGTTTGTCATACCTGGCTCAGATGCAAGTCTGTTCTATAGTTCTCAGAATTTTGAGGCACTGCCATTCTTCTTCAACTCTACCTATTTCTTCTTCTTCCTGTGGTGGTAGATCCCTGATTATTTCTTTGAAATCTTGCATTGTGGTGCAAAAAATCTTGAGCCATCTTTCAGTTCTTCAGCATAGTCCCTATTGAAGTTAGAGCCTTCTTTGACCACTGTTTTCAACTGATTGTGGCAAACAGTGGTTTATGCAATAAAACAACTGTTTAACTGGGGATAACCTTAAATTTGCTGCTTCTCTCTCAGTGCAGTTTCTTTGCTACAAAGAAGCCCATATGAGTGGCATGTTGTCCACTTTTGTATGTGATGTTGTGACTGTCTGTCCTGCTGAACCCGGTCTTGGTCACCATTAAACCATTAGCCAGACTGAAATCTAGAAAGGCCACTCCTTTATTCCTGTTGCCCCACCTATGAGGACCCAGGCGATCCTTACATCCTGTTCTGTCCGACCTGACATGTATATTCATGGCCCCCATTATCAACACCAACTCATGTTGGTCTGCTTTATCTAGTAGGTCCTGCAACCATTGCCTGAATTCTCTCTTTCCCTCACTATCACAGCCCTGCTGTATGGCATATGCTGAAATAATGAATACTGCACTTTCCTTAAACTGGAGTCTGATTGCTATGCGTCTGTCACTAATTCTGTTGACATGCCTCAATGTCTTCTAAAGCCTCTCCCTCACCACAGTTCTCACACCATTTCTACTCTGTCCTCCTCTAACACTGGATCCCAAGCCAAGTGGCTTTGCTCCAACTGCTCTTCTGTCTTATCTCCTAGATACAGAGGATATCAACTTTCCTCCTCACCATCATGTCATCCACTTCCAAGCAACATCCTGTCAGTGACCCTATACTGAGTTGACAATCTTTAGTCCATGTTTAGCAGGCTGACTGGTTTTACATCCAGCTTTCGCCATCCCAGCTAACCCAAGCTAGTCACCTGGACACAGGCTGGCCAGTAGCTTATTGACTCAGGACTGAGGTCTTCATGGTGGACACAAATTGACCAATAAGGGGTCACAGACCCCTCTCACCATTAGAATGGGTACCTGGAGTAGGTTGGAGTAGGCCGGGTCCTCAACCCCCTTATCACCTGTAAATACGCATGCCCATTTTGAGTTTGCTTTTTTTTTTACATCATTAGCCTACATAACCTAATCACCTGCAGTCATGGCAGTGCACAGTCTGTGATTTGTATTTCCTATGTAGAGAATACTGTGCACCACAGCTGATGCTAAAAGTGGTTGGTCTACACAACTTTTCCTCTGATAGGCACTATCTAGAGACAGTGTTGCTGATCAGTAATTGTTACAATGAACTTACCTGCACATATCTCCAGAACAAGCTTATTGATACAAGTTTCCAAAGAAAGCATAAGCAACAGGATATGCCTGAAGCTATTGGTGTGTTGCAGCAAAATATATTGAGCCATAGACAGTCTTGGAAACACAGTAACATGTTCTACTCTACGCCATGCAGGTTTGGGAAGCTATACTGTATATTTTAGGCAGTGTTGTTAGGAGGAATGACAACATTATTTGCATCTATATGCTGAATGTACAGACACACTGGAACCTGGCAACATATGCTGAGATATGTTTCTTCTACCTTTCTTTGCACTATTCCACTAGTTTTCACATTACAAAAGACTAACAACAGCAATGAGTGTACCTGTACTTGCATCATGCATATAAAAGGTACAGACAACAAGGTAGCCCACAATATCTGGACATTTTTCATTGACATATCTGTCACAGTTACACAGTTGTTATAGTCTGCCTGATATATGTATAGGCCTGTGGTGATGAGTATAACAGTTATGCACATACACGCGTTTCCCTCACAATACTCTAGAAGGATCAGACTGCTGGTGGTTACTGAGGTGATTTCAGCTGATGGTAGCAGGGATGCCTGCTGTACTCTAGGCATATCTGATGGCATGTACACCTACTGTATGAATTCTAATATTTGTCCCTAAACTGTCAAATGGCCTGCACCCAGAGCTACCCCTTGGATTATTATATGATCTACGAAGGATGTACATTTGTCTGTGGCTGTCATTTTGCCATTTCAATGTTATATCATTTATAGCTCTGCACTATATATTCATAGGTGTCTGTATGCCTGTTGAATGTAGTGGACAACAAGGGCTGGACAACTTCAGCCCTGCACAAAGTCCAGTTACAGCCACTTAGAATAAATGGATAACACCTGTCACAGAGATGAGGTGCTGACCAACCTTTATGTGGCCAGATGTGGTGAGCAGCAGACCATGGTATGCAGTCTGTCTGATATGCATGTAATAAAATGCTTTGACATCCCAAAGTAAATCCACATCCCATAGGAGTTAATAAGTCAGACATGGGTGGCATCTGGGGGCAACAAGCTGACACAGCAAGAGGAATATTTGTAGTCTCTGCAGGGAAATACTGGTTTTGTGATTATTCATTGAGGCACAGTCATTCTAATCAGGGTAGACCTACCTCCATCTGTCTTGCTGGATGATGCACAAGGTGGGTACCTCTTACACCAGATGTCTGTACAGTTGCATGCACATGCACACATTGTAGGCTGACCACAGTAAGTGTCAAGCATTTTTTTCTTTAGAGGCATCAGGTATACAATCATTTCAGGATTGCAACAACAGTAAGTTGGGATTGTATGGTACATCTTACATGAAAACCAATGAACACCCATGGTTATGATGCAAGTTCCAAAGCTCACTCCAGAATGCCTTTGTTTGTCAATTCACAGGGCAGAGCACTGCTGTATGTGGATGGACCCTCAGTATGGGTCAAATGTGTAGCCTCATACATTCCAGAATACTAAGCTGTACAGTATGGGTATTTACCATGCACAGAGGATTAGGGATCCCCTATGACTCCTAAGACCAGTGATGCTATATCTACAGCTACTGCAGTTAATTTGAAGTCCATATGTCACCATTTTGCAGCCTAGGACATGCACTTAATGCCATCATGTATCAGTTTGCTCCTGACATGTAGACAGCACACAGGATTAATCTGAAAATGTGCAACAGTGTTATTCAGGGACAATCTGCTGAAATTCAGTCCAGCATAAACTCCATTGCTGTATTAAGTAGCATTCATCAGGACACACAGGCCAGGAACACCATAATGATTGGTCTCCTGTGGTCTCTGGTGGGAAACAGTGCCCTGATATCCACCTCTATGTGGAGAATTGCCAATGCCATCATCTCTGCACTCAGTGGTGGTATTGTGTGTGGTTAGAGGAGGATACATACCACCAATGCCATCATCTCTGCACTCAGTGGTGGTGTTGTGTGTGGTTGCAGGAGGAGCCATGTCAGACTCCAAGCCGGTCACAAGTGGTGTCCCACAGGGCTCAGTCCTTGGCCCCCTGTTGTTCGGCATCTACTTCTCAGAAGTACAGGCTAACATAGGAGGACTATGGCTGACAAAGTTTGCAGATGACTGCAAACTGGGAGCCATAGTGGAAAGTACATCGGACACAGATATCCTTCAGAGGGGTCTCATGGAAACTGATAGCTGGTGCCAGAGCCATGGCCTGAAGTTAAATGCCAAAAATGTATAGTCATACCCTTCGGGAAAAACAAGGTAACCCCAAGCTACCATATAGGTGGCAATCCACTAAGCACAGAAGAGGTTATCAGGGACCTGGGGACCCAGGTTGACAGTGGCCTTTCTTTTGACACTCACATTGCTAAAGTGGTTAGAAAAACCTTCTACATTGCCCACCTGATCATGAAGGGATTCACATCCAGATCAAGAGGTCATTGTTCCCCTGTACTCTTCACTTATCAGACCAATGATCGAGTACAATGCCCCATTCGGGATGTATCTCACCCGACACCTGCAGCAATTGGAGAGACCCCAAAAGTTCCTCACCAAAAGGATAAAGGGACTCCAAAATCTGTCATATGCTGCCAGACTGAAGAAACTCCAGCTCTATTCAGTCGCATACCGTCTGCTCAGAGGTGACCTGTGCCTGACATACAAGGCCATGTCCAACCCGGAATTAATGGACATGCTCCACCTCAAAAAATCCAAATCTACCAGATCCACTAGAGCAAGTGACTTAAACCTTAGCACGGATATAAATAGGACATGCTGGAGGCATACATTTGTCACCCAGAGACTCCCTATGTTGTGGAATAAAATCCCGGTCCATGTGAGGCAGAGCACCTCGCTGGCTCTGTTCAAGAGAAATCTTGACCGGTGGATGGGAGATCGTAGGTTTACCCCGGGAATCATCTCTGTGTCACTGCTGGACAGAGGCACAACAAACTAATGGGCACAGTATTTTTTAACATAAGGGGTGGCGTAAGCCACAAAAACTCTACACTAGGCTTATAAATGCCTTAGGGCAGATAGCCTAGTATAAACCTATGAACCTATGAACCTATGATACATACCACCAATGCCATAATCTCTGCACTCAGTGGTGGTGTTGTGCATGGTTGCGCCACAATACATACCACCAATACCATGAATGATTCAGTCATATTTAATAATTCTGTGCTAAGTGTTGCAAAGGTTGTGTGTGTTAAACATTTCTCTGGCTTAGTGAACTGAACACTTACTTCTGTTCTGATCTCTGGTGACTCCATTTTATTTAGGTGGGAACTTCTAGTTAATAGCTTTTTGTGTTTTTATCTGATTGACCTGGGGTTAACATTAGAAAAAGTCTTTCATCTTGCTGGTATATAACAATTTATTTTGTAAGATTCATCTCTTTTATTCCAGAGCTCCCTTGGAGTTGGATTGCTTCTGTAACAATCTGGAAATACAAAGCTGATATAAGTATATTTTTTGCACTTGATCTAACTTTTTCAGTGATATTTAATAATTCTGTACTAAGTGTTGCAAAGTTTCTGTTTTCTCTGGCATAGTGAACTGAACACATACTTCACTTCTGATCTCTGGTGGCTCCATTTTATTTACCACCCACCTGCCCTACTGTTGTTATGTTTTTAAAATTGGTGGATTTTGCACTGCCCACCTCATACTATAAATTTGATATTGCACACTCCTACCAATCCTATCGCATCAACTCATTCTAGTGATTACAGTGAGATCATTTGGGAAGGCCCACCCTCTTAGCTTCTTAACCTTAAGTTATCTTCTGATGTTCTTTGTGTTTCACTGTTGCAGTCATCACATTTGGGTTATCTGCTTGCAGTAGCCCTTAGTCGGCCTGATTATCAAAGTCATGTGTCCTGCGTTGGTTGCTGTCTCATCTTCTATGACATCAGGCAGTCAGGAGTATAAAGCATGCAGCTGATGCCATTGCACCAGTCTTTCTTGCTGTATGGTGCCCGAAGCAGAAGCAGTTCACAAGTGCAGGTCGGCCGACTCCTGAAATTTTTGTTTTCGAGTTTCAGAACTGAAGCCTTCAACTAAAGCTAAGTACCCCATTGTATTCCTTGCCTAGGCCCTGACCACGACGTACCTCGCTGTCAGTTTTGTGCCTTATTTAAATCACAAACTATTCGTCATCAGTACATTTTCACTTCTAAATATTTTGGTACTTGGTTCAATTATCCAGATATGTCTTCGGTAAGCCACCCGACTACCGACATTCCGAAAAAACACAAAGATAAAGACAGAGACAGGCCGCCTAGGTCCAAAGATGCCGACGATGCTTCTCCTAAGCTAGTTGTCAGTTCACCAGTACTCAGTGAGGTGCTTTTGCAGTCCCGATACCCGCTATTTCCGATCCGCAGGCCTCTACTGAGACCCATTTGGAGTCTGGTATGCCGCGAGATGCTTCAACTGTGGAACCTGCGGATGTTTTTACCTTGGATGGGTCTGGAGCCGCTGTGCAGCCACCGGCTTCTGAGGGTGTATTCAGGCCTACTGACTTGCATATTAAACCAATGCCATCTTCTTCTTCTAGGCCTAAAACTCGAACCATGCCTAGGAAACCGATGCTCAGACCGCATGGTCAGGCCTCCTTGCCTAAAAAACAAATGATAAGAGTGGCTGAAGACCTTATTACTTTAATCAGGGGAAGCCAACCTTCCCCCTCTAAGAGACCTAGGACTGAATTTGCTTATGATACTTCTGACCAGGATTCTGAAATTTCTGTCTCCTCTGATGACCAGGATTTACCCTTATCTACCTATGAGGATTCTGATGCAGAGGACTCTATTCCCTCTGCTTCTCCCCCAGAGGATTTTTCTTTTGGTGAAATCTTGCATACTCTTAGGGAGAATTTTCACTGGGAAAGCCAGGATTACTTTGATTCTAAAGAGGCTTAGAGATTTCTTACTCCTGCCCCAACACAGGCCTTTAGCTATCCCTCCTGTGCTGGACATTGTTGACAATGCCTTTTTGGAATCTAGCTTGGCCCCTGACTCTTTACCTCCTGCTCCCAGAAAACCTGATAGATATTACAGGGTTCCTGATTCTCACAAGTTCCTTTTTAAAAAATCTACTGCGGATTCTGAGACCATTTCTCAGGGACACAAGGGCACTAAGGCTACTACTGCCAAAAAAACTAACCCCTTTGATAGAGATTCCAGGGCCCTAGATAAATGGGGTAAGAAGGTATACACCTCTGCAACCTTGGCCATCAGGGCCTTAAATTGTCAGTTTCATATGTTAAAGTAGCAACAGCATATTATTGGATTGCTTAAACAGAAAATGCTGTTGATTCCTGACTGTGCTGAAAAGGATTTACAGGATGTAATGCATTCTGCTGAACAGGTTGGAAAACATCCTTTGCAATGTGGTTTTGGTTTACTAGAGGCATCATGCAGGGCTGCTGTCACTGGGTCTGTACTTAGAAGGCATGCTTGACTTAAGGAGCAATCTTTGCCAGATCATGTTAAAACTAAATTGCTGGATGCTCCTTTAAATCAGGAACACCTGTATGGCAACAAAGCAGAAGAAGTTCTTAAAAAGAGAGAGGAAAAAGCTAAATCTATGCAAACTGTTGAAGATTTCTTACAAGTGCAGCCTCCTAGATTTAGTAGGCATTGGCCCTCAAAAAATTGGTCCTTTCCTGCCTCTTCCGGGCCTTCTCAGTTCAAACCCAGAACCAGCAGAACACCCAGGCTTCAGTCCCAGGGTACACACAGGACTAACCAGTCGGGGGCTCCCACTTCCAAATCAGGGAGTAGTAAGACCCCCCCACCCCTATGGTAAGCTGTCTCAATGACAACTTTAAAACTTCCAAGCACTCCACAACTGACTGCTCCTTTAGGGGAAAGATTGCTCTGCAAGCAAAAAACTGGGAACTCATTACCCAGGACAAATGGGTTTTAAACATTGTTTCCCAAGGATGCAGATTTCACTTCCACACGTTACCAACCCCAAACGGTTTGCCAGATCTACCCCCAAATCAGTGGGCAGAGGCGCAAAAGCAAATACTCTCTCTCTTAAGATTAAGGGCTATTCAGAATGTACCAGAAGAGGAAAAGGGACAAGGTTTCTACTCAAGACTTTTTCTGGTACCCAGAAAAGACAACTCATGGTGTCCTATCCTGGACCTGTCTATCCTAAACACCTTTTTTGTGATTCCAAAATTCAAGATGCTAACTCCTCACCAGTTGCTTCCCATGATAAGTAAAGATGCCTGGTTGGCAACACTGGATTTGAAGGAAGCCTACCTGCACATCAGGGAATCTTGCTGAAAATACCTATGCTTCAAAGCAGGCTGCATGCACTATCAGTTATCCGCACAGCCCTTTGGCTTATCTACTGCGCCCAAGATATTCACAAAGTGCCTAGCTCCAGTCATTGCATTTTGCAGGAAAAGAAATATTCAAATATACCCATACCTGGACGATTGTCTAATTCAGGCAGAAAGCCAGGACATACTTCTGAATCATCTGGCATTTGTACAAAAGGTGTTAACTTGTCTAGGGTACACCATAAATGAAAAGAAATCACAGCTGGTACCCAGTCAACAAATTATGTTCCTGGGAGCAAGCTTGAACACACCTTCCCAGATGGCTTTCCTCACGCCAGAGAAACAAATTCATTTGACAACTTATTTCAAACTAGTGGCCATAAAAACCCTGCTATCTGCAAGGCAAATACTGCAAGCCTTGGGGTTCATGGCCTCGTGCAGTCTACTAATTTCATATGCATGACTGCATATGAGGAAACTACAATGGTATCTAAAAAGCCTATGGTGTCAACATTCTCAGGATCTAGAAGCAATGATTCCTATCATACCTTGCCTATGGTTAGAATTCCTTTGGTGGGCAGAGGCCTGCCACCAAAACAAGGGACTGCCATTCACTCTACCCCCTGCCACCCAAATCCTAACAGCAGACACATCAGACTATGCATGGGGGGCTCACCTGGCAGGGAAGTGCATTCAGGGCAAATGGAACCAAAGTCAAATTCACCTGCACATCAATCAAAAAGAAATGTTAGCTGTACAGAATGCTCTGACAGCCTTCAAGGACCACATTCTTCCAGGACAATTAATGGTAAAGATGGACAACACCACTGTTATGTAGTACATAAACAAGCAGGGGGGTACCTACTCTTACCCCTCTGCAGACTAGCCATGGCTCTGTGGAACACAGCCTTGAGCTATCAAGTTCATCTACAGGCTCAATTCCTGCCAGGAAAACTAAATACACTGGCAGACGAACTAAGCAGAAATCTCATGGACATACATGAGTGGAAACTGGAGCCAAAGATCTTTAACATGTTGATCAGCAAATGGGGGGTCCCAGATATAGACCTGTTTGCCTCCCCCCAGAACTATCAATTGGACAAATTCTGCACAAGTACTCCCCACAAACAAGCTTGGAAAGTGGATGCTCAGTCCTTCAGCTGGAAAAAATCTATCAGTTTATGCCTTTCCTCCTCTGCCTCTATTCTCCAAAGTACTACTAAAGATCAAACAGGACAAACCAAGGGTGTTACTGATTGCACCAGACTGGCCATGCCAACTCTGGTACCCCCTCTTGTGCAGTGTGTCACAGCTAGCCCCATGGCACCTACCTCAGACCCCTACCCTGCTGTCTCAGCAGGAGAGCCAGATTCTGCACCCCCAGCTTCAAACCCTGAACCTGGCAGCCTGGCTAATTACCTAATCTCTCCATTGCCATCCCTCAGTAAACAAGTGTTGGATGCCATTTTGGTGGCAAGGAGGCCTAGTACTAGAATATCTTATGCTGAAAAATGGAAAAGATTCTGTGCCTGGAACCAAACTCAAGGGATGGCCACAACAGCACCCAATTTACCTCAGATTCTTCAATATTTAACTGAGATGCTTCACAAGGGCCTTTCCTTTTCCTCCATCAAAATTCACACCTCAGCCATTTCAGCTCATTACAACACAGAACCACCCCTCTTTTCTCACCAACTGCTGAAGCAGTTCCTCAGAGGAGCCAAAAACTTAAAACCACCCCGGAGAGCCCCAACTCCAGCCTGGGACCTTAATTTTGTATTGGAAAAACTCACTCTTCCTCCTTTTGAGCCAACTGCAACTGCAGAGTTAAAATTCCTTTCTTGGAAAACAGCTTTCCTTTTAGCAATCCCTTCAGCAAGAAGGGTACCTGAATTACAGGCCCTTATGGCAGTGGAGCCTTTCATCATTTTTTCATGAGGACAGGGTGTCCCTCAAGAGCAATCCCTCTTTCATGCCCAAGGTGGTATCCATTGTGGCTCTTAATCAGTCCATTCATTTGCCAACCTTCTTTTTTAATCCACAGAACAAAGGGAACGAATACTGCACTCCTTAGATGTGCACAGACAACTTAGAGTTTTCTTGGACAGGACTAAACCTCTAAGGAAATCTGAACAACTGCTGGTGGTATTTGCTGCAGGGGCAGAGGGGAAAGCTATTTAAAAGCAAACCATTTCTAAATGGATAGGCCATTTCATTCATTTCTGCTATAAGCACCATGGAAAACCTATCCCACAGGGGATTAGACCTCATTTAACCAGGGCTGCATCTACCTCTACAGCCTTTCTCAGAGGTGTCCCTACCAGAGACATCCTAGAAGCTGCTACCTGGAGTTCTGTACATACTTTCACCAAGCATTACCATTTGCCAATTTTCTCTAAATCCACAGCTGGCTTTGCCACTGCAGTCTTGCAGGGCCTTATAGCTGGTCCTAATACTATCTAAATTCTTCCTCCTATCCTTAGCTTTGGGAATCTACCCAAATGTGATGACTGCAACAGTGAAACACGAAGAACATAGTACAGTTGTGTACACTTACCATAAATGTAGATTGTCGAGTGTATTCACTGTTACAGTCCTGGTTACCCTCCCTCCAGCCGCCTGACTTCTTTTGGCTATACCTCTATTCTCCTTTACTATACTTAAAAGCTTTATATATATATATATATATATATATATATATATATATATATATCTTTAATTGCTTCCCATTAAGAGGGGGTGCCTGTCATCTGGGGCAAGAAAAACTGATGTAATGGTATCGGCTGCATGCTTTATACCCCTGACTGCCTGACGTTATGGAAGATGAGACAGCAACCGACGCAGGACCCAAGACTTTAATAATCAGGCCGACTGAGGGCTACTGCAAGCAGATAATCCAAATGTGATGACTGCAACAGTGAATACACTCAAACATCTACATTTATGGTAAGTGTACACAACTGTACTTTTCTTCCCTTTCTACTTGACTAAAAAAAATTACACTTTATTCATCTGATTTTACTGTATTTTACAATATTTATACCATGTCTCTTACTACTTTATTAATTTATTTTGCTGCTTGTCCTTAAAAGTGTTCAATTAAATTTACTCTTCCACATTTATTACTGCTTGTTATTAGCCTGATTAAATTGGGAACAGTATTCTGCTGAATTGCTGCTTTATTTACATCATTTTTTACTGTTGTGACTGATTTTATGTGCTTTGAATTTCTAGTACTTCTGCATTTTATAGCAAGAGGTTAGATTCAGACTTGCTGAATCTAGACTGTTTGGTATCATGCACTAAAACAAGCTCTTTACTGAGATACTGAAAGATCTGAGGCATCTGTTGCTTCCAACTAACTATAAGTGCCTGTTTTTGTTCTTATATTGCACTTTTAATTATAATTGCATTCTGCTGTCTCTTTGAATTGTCTGAACTGTTTTTTGCCACATTTTACTGCACACTGTTCTAGTTCAGCTGTAGCATAGCCCAGTCCCAGGTTTGCAGTTTCTGGGTCTGTTTTGTAACTTCTGAGCATCTAATTTAAGCAATCCTTGTTGGATAAGGCCCTTCTGCACCCTTGTAGAAGGAGAGTGCTGAGTCCCATGAGGGTGACTGGACTAGAGCTGAGAGAGAGTGTTGTTATTGGCTAGTCTGAGATAAAAGGATTATTTCTTGTTTTATTTAAGCCCCGCATCTGTGCTTGCTTGCACGTAGAGCACCTTCATGCACTGCCATGTAGCGGTAGTTACCATTGGTAGTATAGATGCAAACATTTTGTTTGTTAAATTTTCCCTTAGCATATTGCTTGTGGTCTTCCAGAGGTTTTTTGCTGCCCTGCTCTACTGTCAGGTAGAACACCAAGCCTAGCCTCAGAGGTACCAACACATCTCTCACGTACTAGCCATTCCTAAGTGCAGCCTCTCTTTCTGACCATATAAATTTACTTAACACTATGGATGGACAATTTCCCACAGTTTTTCCAGCCAGCTTGGTCAACATGGGCATCATGAGACAGTGGTGTAGCAACTGCTTCATGTTCACCAGCAACCCTGTACTCCTAGTCCACACAAACTCAACATGTCAGAGATGCAACTTTTTTAAGAATCTTGAATCCATGCTCTCACACACCAACCAGTACATATGACAATGAGCAGGTTGTCAGCATGCACACCTCACCTACTACTCCACTCAAACCCACATCACACATACCAACACTTGAGGAGGTCCTCACCAGAAACAAACCTAAACACCAGAGACCTTCCAAACGCAAACACACGCATGCTACACATAAAACTTCCACTGCAGAACATAGCACACATAATAGCTCACACACCAGTGTCTCTCCTGTCAAGTCCTTAAGGAAAAACACAAAACCAAACATATTAGTTATAGGTAATTCCATGGTGAGACACACATGTCCCTCTCAACAGGCTAGATAAGGAGAAAGTCATGGTCAGCTGTCTGTCAGGTGCCAAGATGGTGTGAACGACTTGAGATGTTTTTCTCTGGACTATATGAAGAGAGACATGACTGAGCTCTCAGACTACTGTATGTGTCTCAGGTAGGTATGTCCCTAGCCTTAAGCAGCATTTTACCTTCACCAAGGATGATGCCTCAATACAAACAGAAAATTATTGATTTCAATAATTGGCTTAGTTTCTGGTGTCATTCTAAGGGATCCAGTATATGTCAGCCTGGGATGACATGATCAACAGACCTCAATGCTTTGTCAGAGATGCTCTTCATCTGTCACCCCTGGGATTTTGGCTACTGGCTGTGGCTCTTGCCACCCCCATAGTGCATTTTTTAGGTGGTGTCTCAAGGACAAAATTTCTGATGTAAAAAACTCCATCTAAAAATGACCTCAACGTTATGCTGCTAAATGCTAGGAGTCTCGCTCACTGGAAGCAGTGCTCATCTTGGAAGACATAGACATTTGTGCAGTCATGGAGATCTGGTTCAAGGCTGTGGAGAGCACCCCAGCCATATCAGGCTACAGCTCTGTCTACACATTTAGACCACAAACTGAAGACATGAAAACTAAAGGAGGTTGTGTATCAAAGCTCATTAAAGACAAATACACTTCCCGATTGGTTAAACAGCACGATTCCCTGCATATACTTAAAGTGCAATTAACTGTTGCTTAGACACCAATTCAAGTCACTGCCAGCTACAGAACCCCCTTCAAAAATCAGGACACCCACTCTGCCTATTTGGATCTACTTGAGTCTATCAAGATACATCTAAACACCATGGTTTTGAGCAAATTTAACTATAAATCCATTGACTGGGTAAATTACTCATGCACAAACTCACTTGCCCAAAGGTTCATCGACTTCATTAACTCCAATGTCCTAGACCAGCTGGTTGATACCCCCACAAGGGGTGCCAATATCCTGGACCTGGTGCTTACCAATATTGGGGACCACTGTAGCACCCCTACTGTGATGTCTTTCCTGGTAAGATCTGACCACAAATCAGTGTCATTCAAAATAACTGCCACAACTGAGCCCTTCCCCCCAGCAGCAACTAAACTAAAAAACTTCTCCAGTGCAGATTAAACCTCTTATGGGATGGTATAAATACTTCCACTGCACCACCCCCCTCAGATAGAACCGAGTTCTACTCCAATGCTTTATATAAACATGAAAAAAGTTAAGAAAAGCCTCTAATTGGAAAACCCATTGTCTGGGTGCAGTACCTAAATTCTGGCTAAAAGTATTAACATTTTTGCACAAAGATTTAGCCATGAGTAAGAACAATTTATATGTGCACCCCAAACAGACACCAGTTTGGATAACAACAGGAAAAATAATGCTGCTACTTAAGAGCAAACCTGCAAGCTACCCTAAAAACTATATGCTAACAACATATAAGCTATACACCAGAACTGATGCCGATAGAGTTTATAGTCATTTAGAAGAAAACTCAATTATGACAATAGAAGAAAAGGGTAATAAAAGAAAGTCATATAGAACGAAGGATCATTTGTTGTTAAATAAAGTCATAGTGAAGAACCAGAAAAAGTGGAAAAATCTAAGTATGGCATGGAGAGATTACAAAAAAGCATTTGACAGTATCCCACATTCATGGATAAAAGAGTGCTTAAAATGTATAACATACACCCTACATAGATAAACTATATCACAATGACCATTAACAATGGCCAGTTAAGCAGTTAAGCCATGATAAAGGACAAATTATTATTCCAGGGATAAAAATTCAAAGGGGGGTATTAGAGAGTGACTCTCTGTCACCATTGCTCTTTTGCCTTGCCCTTAACCCATTAAGCTGTCTGCTCAACAGACTAGGTCATGGTGATAATTTGGCTCCAAGAAAGCAACAAATTGTAAAGACTTCTCATCTTGTCTTTGTAGATGATTTAAAACTGTATAGCTCATCAGAAGAGGAACTGAAAGCACAGCTGCAAGTAGTCAAAACGTTTTCAGATGATATAAGAATATCATTTGGTCTTGATAAATATGTAAAAGCAACCTTAAAGCAGGAAAGCTGCAGCACCAAGAAACCATAAACATTAGTTTGAGACAAGAATGTGATATAAAAGAACAACCAAGAGGGAGTGTATAAATATTTGGGAACTGATGAAGGATCAGCAACAAAACATGAACAAATGCAAATAAAACTTAGTGAGGAATATTTTAGAAGATTTAGGATTTAATTGCAATGCAGTGGTGCAGCAGTAATGTTGTTGCCTCACAGCAAGAGGTTTTCTGGTTTGATTCCTGGCTGGGGTGCCTTCTGTGCAGAGTCTGCATATCATCCCTGTATTTGTGTGGGTCCCCTCTAGGTGCTCTGGTTTCCTTCCACATTACATTGCATCTGGAGCATTTTTCCCTGGGCCTCTGCTGAAAATTAGCTTTGTTCCAAGTTGGACTTTCCTGGTTAACAAATGTTAAATAAATAAATAAAATAAATCCTGAAATCAGCATTGACATCTAGGACCAAAGTTCAATCTATAAACCAATTTGCTCCTAACTTACAATGTTGGAGTGATTGACTGACCCCAAAAGGTGTTAGATAAATTAGACAGGAAAACAAGAAGGATGCTTCATGCTCATCAAATGATTTATAAAAATCAGTGCATACAAGATGGCGGGGCGGCCACAGTGGTGCAGTGGTTAGCACTGCAGCCTCACAGCAAGAGGTTCTCTGGTTTGATCCTCGGCTGGGGGTGCCTTCTGTGCAGAGTCTGCATGTCCTCACTGTGGTCACGTGGGTTTCCTCTGGGTGCTCTGGTTTCCTCCGACATCCCAAAGACATGCTGTAGGTGGATTGGACACTCTAAATTGGCCCTAGGTGTGAGTGCGTGCATGTGTGTGCCTTCTGTGGAAGGTTGGGTGCCAGGCTGGCAACCTGACACTGTAAAACTCCACTGCCAATCATAACCAGGAAAAGCTAGAAGAAGAAGAAGTGCATACAAGATGGCCTCCTTGAAACTGATTACATGTATAGATCTGCAATCGTGGGACTGCATACATATCAGCTGACCTCTCAAGACCCAAACATAGTGAAAGCTTTGAAACATGAGGTGAATAAGACGACTTGCCTGCCTTGTCTAGCAGAAGCATATTGGCATCAAGCTGGAATGGAAATAAAACCAGAAGTAGATAAAAATCAGGCAGCAACTGAATGTTCCAAAAACAAAAGAAAGAATATAAGGTGAAAGATCAGATGAGATGGCAAGATATGTGGAAAATGTAAAAATATAGTTGCAAGTATAGAACATTCCTGGAACAACCTCATGTTGATCAGGATCAAACGCAGGAATGGTTATGGAGAGGCAAATTCAAACCAAAAGATGAAAGGTTAATATTGGTGGCCCAAGATAGTGGACTACTTATACATTGGTTTACAAAGTCCATTGAACATGTGGGAGAAACAGACAAAAGTATGTTTTGTCAAACAGAATTGGAAACAGTTGCATACCTTGCTGCTTGTTGTGATATAGTAATAGCAGAAGGACTGTATACAGAAAGGTATAATAATGTGGCAAGACTGTTACACTGGGGATTGTACAAACATTATAATATTGAAGTAGCTGAAAAACACTGGAAACACATGCCACAAAGCATCATAGAAAATGATGAGTCTACATCACATGGGATCACCCATTACCATCAGTTCAAAAGATAGATGTGAGATATAGTGGTCCATGAAAAGAAGACAAAAGTAGCATTGATCATTAAAATCACAACACCCAGTCACTGCAGTGTCTTGTGTACAGAGAGACACAAAGTCATAAAATATCAGGATTTGTAGGCAGAAATGAGAGCAATGTGGAAGAAAGATACCCAGACAGTTCCAGTAGTAGTAGGAGAAACAGGTCTTATAAAAAATAATCTACAATCATATTTAGGTATTTTACCAATACATGTAACTCCATATGAATTGCAGAAGTCATTACTGAGCACATAGCGGGTGCTGTGAAGAGCACTTCTGGCTAACATAAAAGACTGAAACAATACTAATTTCATGAATTTTAATCATACTTTGATTTAGGAGTGGGGTTGATTCCCATCATAGTATTAGAAACCCAACAGACTTGGAGAAATTCAAAAAGGCAGGAACCCACTTTCTGGTGAGTTTTCCTTACTGTATGTTAGATGTGATAGTCAAATTTAAGCTATTGTTAATGTAGATGTTAAGCAGCTTAGTATGTGGGATGATTTCAATTTTAGGGTTATTTGCTGAGACAATATCAAAGGAGCATTTCTGGGTGGACAGGTGTCCTATCGTAAAGAAAATCCCCCGGGTTCAGTAAACTTCTGTGCAGGAATAGCTTATTCCTGCACAGAAGGGACCATTCCCGTGCAGCACAGCAGTGCGCCATGCATTTTCATGAAAGTGTGCTGCCATGCTTCTCTGTACAAGTGCAGGGGGGTGTGTCTGAGAGCAGTGCTCTAGCAATATACACGCCCCCTGCACTCCAGAATTGCCATTCGGCAATTTAAAATGAGCGAGAATGCTCGTAACACCCCCAACCTGTCAGGATAATAAATCTGGTCAAAGACATAAAGGACAATCATCTCTACCAAGGCAAAAGTTGATAGAATAACACATTTAGCATAAGTACATAGCGCACACCTCCCAATCTGTCAGAGTAAGGAATGTGGACATAGCCATAAAGAACAATCATCCCACAAAGCAGAAAGTTGATAGAATAACAGGTTCAGCATTAGCGTGATATTCTGAAGGGTACAAATAAAAAAACACAACAAATATTTTTTTTATACATGCATGCTTAGCTACGCTTAGCCCAGCTTAAACAGCACAAGAAGTTAAATAGCAAGGGATATACAACATCAGCAATAGTGTAGTGGTTAGTGCGCACACTTTGCTAGTAACCATTCCTTGTTTGATCCCCAATGTAACCAATTTGCATTTAACATGTGAAAGCAGGACATAAACATTTTTTTTATAATTATCTACTAGATAACATATACTTGTTAACCAGAGTACTGTAGTAGGTCCAGATGTGAGGTGTCAGTTTAATAAAGTTGTGAGACCCCCATATAAATACAAGTGCCCCATACAGTACAGTTACACATGAATAAATGTAATGAAAGCACATTGGGGGATGTCAGGGACAGTAAACAAATGTATATGTAATGAATGATGAATCAATCCCATACAGCAGATAGTCTATAAAATAAAAACTAAGCAATGCTAAGCAATGCACAGCTCTGCTTACCAGGTGTGTAAATATGACTACTAAGCAATGAGTAGCCCAGCTAAGTGGATTTGCCCATTGGTAAACAATGCTTAACCTTCTCCTTTAAGCACTGCCAACCTTAGCTAAGCAGGTTTGCCCATAGCTTAGCTTAGCTCAGCATATTCAAAACCGTCCAATCACAGCAAAGGGTGGGAAATCAGCCATATGTAAACCCCACAGGCGGGAATACAGCTCATAACTGGTTGCAGCTTCCCACTGTAGGCAGTATGGCAGGTGTTGACGAGAGCATACACTTCCGGGCCCAGCACTGGGGCATACAGGAGTCCAAGGTCATGGTAGGATTCCTGGTAAATTACCATGATGAGAGTTGGCCACAGGGCCAGTACCAGGGCTGTCAATATAAAGCAGAAGCCTAGAACTGTCTCACCCATGAGCTCACCAGTGCCACTGGTATCCTTCTGACTGGTGAGCAGGTCCGGCACCACTATGCCGATTTAAAGCAGAGGAACAGGGAGCTCTTGGACGAGTGGGTCCAAGAAGCAAAGCAGAGGAGTGATGTCACAGAAGTGTGCAAGTATTCATACCAATAACTGTTTACCAAAGTCCAGCCTGTGTTTGTGAAGGATAGGTATGCCTAAATATTTCTCTATTCCCTTTACAGCTGCAGCTGAGTGGGCTGTGAATCAGGGAGCCCATGCCAGTAGGTTGCAAGGGCCACATTACAAGGCTGGTGAGTAACAATTCTGCTTGTAGTAGTCATACCAAATAAATATAAAGTAGTAGAAAGTCTTCTGGCAGTATAAAAACTGTGTATGGGTTGTACTGAATAAACCAGAAAATATGACAGCAATAGTCCCATATAGGTGATATTTAAATAAAACCGTAACTGCCTGGCAATACAGTTCTAAATCCTGGACTGGTTGTGTTTACTCTGGTATTGTATGGCATTTAGTGTTGCAGTCTCTGAATAGTAATGTTGTGTTACCCACACTGTGCTACATAAAAATATGTCTAGGAATGTCTGTATAAGACTGTTGTAAGTACAATGTCAGACTGTACAACCAAGAGAAACTTGGACAGAAAACACTGAAAAAACTGGCAGCAGTTTCTATATAGCTCACTCTGATGAAATGCAAATTGGTATATTTTTAGCACACGCAGCCATGATTCGAATCCTGGGAATGGTAGTAAGTTGTATGCATAATAATTTTAACTAGGAAAATGCGAATATATGTAGAAACAGTCAGGTAATGTTAACAAACACCCCCCCCACAGGTCCTTCAGATAAGAAAACTGTAACTGCCTGGCAATAAAGTTTGAAATCCTGGACTGGTTGTGCTTACTCTGAGAGTATATGGACTGACATGTAGCATTCACCAAAATCTGATATCAGAATAGTAATGTTGTGTCAACCACTGTTTCTCACACTGTGCTACATAAAAAAATATGTCTAGGAATGTCTGTATAAGACTGTTGTAATTACAAGGGCAGATTGTACAACCAAGAGAAACTTAGAAAACACTGAAAGCACAAATGACAGTTTCTCAATAGCTCACTCTGATGAAATGCAAATTGTTGTATTTTTAGCAGACACAGCCATGGTTCAAATCCTGGGAGTGGTAGTAAGCTGTATGCATAATCATACCTCTCAACTGTACAGATTTTCCCTGAATGTCTAGATATTTGTCTCATATTTTTGGCCTGTCCCTCTTTTTTCCTGGCAAATTACTGGGATGATCTTAGGATTGTAGTCACCAAATAATGACATACATTTGAGTGTCAGACTACAAATCCTTCAAGAAATGTATATTTTAAAAATCATGTTACTCTAGCAACTGTCTAAAAGTTTCTAAGAGCAATATTCAAAATATTTCCTTATTTGTACCCCCATGTTGTCAAGCTTTGTCCAGATGTTGTGCATTAAGAGATTGAGAGGTATGTGCATAATTTTAACTAGGAATATGGGAATATGTGTAGAAACAGTCAGGCAGTGTTAGCAAACATTCCCTCCACAGATCTACCAGGTAAGTGAAGTAGAATTTAGCTATAAGACAGTTGAAGTATACACTGTGCGCAAACATATCACTGCCCAAACCAAGGTCACAGGGTATTGTAATAATACCTGTAGAGTAATGATTAGATCAATGATCATTAAAGTTGTGAGTACTGCAAGGATATACAAGTTGTTAATTGACATCCCCCCCCTCACTGTATCTCTAACAATAATCTAAACACACAGATCAATGTGTATGTTTACACCAAATCTACTGTTGGGACATATGTCCTATTCAACAAATATTTAAATGTGCTTCTATTAATGTTCCATGTTGAAATACTATCATTGGTGGCCTGTTGTTATCAGTGTAACCTGCATGCCATTGTAATGGCCACTGTGGTTCCATATATGCATGTGTTCTGTTTGCTATGCAACTGTTCCAAATCTGTTGTTTTGGGTTAATGGGAATATCTATGCATGCTGTTATAACTAATCCTGGATTGTGTTGACTATTACTAACCCATATATGTTCTAAAACTGTAACACCATTGCACGTTTTGGAAGGCCGATCCCAGTGGACCCACCTCTTCCACCTCATCTGGCCAGGCACCAGGCCCCAGCACATCTGGGACCCACCCCGGGACCTCCTCGTCTGCTGGTCCTGCACCATTATGGGTGGAACTGCCTCAGGGTATGGGGCTCGTCCCCTCGGGAGTGGGAGTGGACAGGAACCTGTCACCCAAGGTTTGGTGCATAGCAAGCTCCAAAGGGAGTTTGGTAATTTGCTATGCCAGCTTGAGGGCTGCATGGCGCAATTAAAGCATCAGTCTGCCGCTCCTGCTCAGCCCCCAGCACAGCCACCTTCGGGGCCACGTAGTTGCAGTGGTGACTGCCCATGGGTGGGGACCTCAGTCCCACTGTTTCCATTTGGGGATCATGGGCTTCCGATTTCCAAACACCCCTCCCCGTCCAAGGTGTTTACTCCCCACATGTGCCCTATACCACCCCTGTATGCTATCTTGCCTGTCTTGCTTGTCTTCCTACCCAACCTACCTCCTCAAATATACCTACTATCCTTCCCCAACATCCCACTCTCACCTTAAAAAAAAAGGGCAATCTGTTCCCCCCAAAAATCTCGCCCCATGCATAGCTGTCCATTTCACACACATGCCCACTGGAAACATGTAATCTGGTCTAACTGGCTTCACAATACATTATTGTTGTCCTCACCACTCTCTCAGGGGTTTGAGTGTCCAAATATACCTCCAAATTCAGTATATATGCACAGCTGTTGCTGTAGAAATGGACAGCTATGGATCTTCCCTACACCCGTCCGCCCATCCCTAGCTACTTTCCCTATTATCTTTCCTTCTTTGTGCACCCTTTTTCACCACTTTCCTATTACCCCCTTTTTTCTTTTCTTTTAAAGAAATTAGCATGGGGGTAAGAAGAGTAAGCTCTTTTAAGCAGTAGTAAGTGGGATTAAGCCTGTTTGCATGACACTAAGCAATGCCTACACAGATTAAGCAATTTCAGGCTGTCTGCAAGCATATTAAACCGGGAAGTTAGATTGCTAACCACCGCACAAACCCAAGCAAACATATGTATAACTGCTTAAAAGTGCCTTAATCACTCTGTATCCAACAGCCCTTGTTCTGCACAGCAACAGAATAATCAGCACTTGCAAGTCTTGAACCCAGGACCCTGCATACCAGTGCCATAACAATTTACCAGTAAGCCATCTGAGCTAAAGATATGTTTAATGTTTTGTTAAGCATATCATTCAGCACAGTCATTCAACAGCAAGGAAAATGTATTCACATATATATATATATATATATATATATATATATATATATATATATATATATATGTGCATTTGGCCATCGGATCCATACTCTGAACCTCTCACTGCAAAACATCTGACCAAAGGCACTGTAAATGGGGTGAAGGGGCCCACACTAGGGACCTCTCATAAGTAATGCCCTTATCCCTTCCACCACAGCTGAACTGTTCTGCCTTGCAACAAAATAACCAGCTCTAGTAAGTCTTGAAGCCAGGACCCTGCAAACTATAGACACAGCAAGATGCAACTAAGCCATCTGCATTGTACTGATGTCTTTTGTTTTCTCAACCATATCATGCAGCACAGTCATTCATATATATATATATATATATATATATATATATATATATATATATATATATGTAGAAATTATATATATATATATATATATATATATATATATATATATATATATATATATATTGTGCATTCGGACATTGGATCCACACTCTGAACCTCTTACTGCAACAAACCTGACAAAAGGCTGTGTAAATGGGGGTAAAGGGGCCCAAACTAGTAACCTCTTCTAAGTATAGCCCTTATCCCATCCTCCACAGTGAACTGTTCTGCCTTGCAACATAATAAGGCCTGCCTAGGCCTGGACCCTGGGCCTTGTAAACTATCACCAAAGCAATGTACCATTACACCATCCGAGCCCTACAAAATAGTGATGACATCCCAAACATATCAGTTAGTACAGTCATCCAACAGCAGGGAAACGAGTCTGTAGAATCATTCAGGTAGTCTATATATACATGTATATATGTATGGAGATGCATATATTTGGACAAATAAATACATGATACATATATACATAGAGAGATATACATCCACATTCATATTCACATATATGCATACCCACATATATCTAGAAAGGTTAATACACACACACACACACACACACACTATATATATATATATATATATATATATATATATATATATATATATATATATACATTTTATATGTATATGTATATATATATATATATATATATATATATATATATATATATATATATATATATATATATATATATATATATATATATATGCATACATGTCCCAAAAGGCCCATACAAGCATATAGCCCACCCACAACTGGGGCAGCATGCATGCACATTTGGATATAAAAGCAGCTATGACACTCACGTCTGCCCCCCCTCCCACAGTCCAAATAAATGAATGAAAAGTACACTCCTACAAAATCATGATAGGCCATACACAATGGCCAGACATACAACAATTTCTTAGCAAAGCAAATAAAATGTCTGAACATAGCAAAGAAAAATACAACCAGCCAGTAATTCACACATTTTTATTATACTCTGACGTCTTGGCCAAAGCTTTCAAGGAGTAAACTTCACCAGAAATACATGCCTTAATCCCAAGAAACAATTAACACCTAATTACATAATTGAATACACAGCCTCCAATTACACTCGTCATTTAACCCCCTACGAGATAAAGTATCACAGTTAATATTAATACATTGAAGCCTGTACATAACAATTGTCCTTTTATGAATGTATCATCACACTGAGGAACAGACATTTTCAGAAACAGTACCTTGGAACCCACTACTGTCCCCATGGTGTGATTTATTCAAATGTACATCTATAGAACTGACATATGTCTTGTCCGCTATACATCTGACATGTTCTAATAGCCTAGTTTTAAAACATGTGTTACTATACCCCACATAAAATATGTTACAAGGCCATCCAAGAGCATTCCATATGCACCTACCTCTGGAATGTACAGACCTCAACATGTTTCCCAGCCATGTCCCTCAGCAGGAATTACAGCACTAAATAATGATAGACCAATATACCTATCCATCTACTGCTGTATGACATCTGGACAAAGTCTGGCATAATTGGTAGCCCAAATACATGGCCATAGATGAAATATTGCTGTTATACACCGAGAAAGTTGTTGGTGTTACAGGGTTTGTTGTAACATATCTTTTCTGAGGGATATAAAGTAAATAAACAATGAATGTTACCATCTACATCATGCAATCACCAGAGTATGCTACTGATTTGCCAAGGACAGCAACCTGTCTCGGGAAAGGTCCATACATAAGAGGCTAACCTGTGGCCATTATGTGGATGACCCTACAGTTGAGAACAATGCAGAGACAGAACTTTGTCAGACTGAAAGCCATGCAGAAGTTGCATGTGCAGACATACCCTGTTAAACTAGCAGTATTCCAAACATATAATAACATTACTCACATTCTGCTCCTAAGTCCTGAACCTTCCCCAACATTTAGTTGGCTTGTCTCCACAAGTCTTGTTGTAAGAGGTAGTAGCCCACACAACTCCAGGATGTCTTCCTCACAAGTAAGGGAAAGGGCCAATGTCCACATGGAGTACTCATTTATAGGAGTGTGTTGCCATGACATTGGCTATTAGAAGAACTACACAGCTGCTCTGCATGCAATTAGCAAGTGGGGAACCCCAATAGGTGCACAGGCCATCACCTGGTCATGAGCATCACCTACATAAGCCATGCTGCCACCTATTCCAACCAGCTGTATCCCTGTAGTGCACAGGGAGAGAGAGGGAAATAACAAATGTGACATAAAGTGAAAAAGACAAGAAAGAAAAAGGTAAGTGGAATATGTAAGCAAGTAATTGAATCTAGTACTTGGTCTGTAATAATGGGAAATATAGTTTGGAGGAATATATGTCCCAACAAGACATGCTGTACTAATGTCCTACTAAACGACTGCTATGGCCAAAGCATCTGGCCCTCTTTGCAATGGGGGATATCACAGATATACCTCTCAACTGTACAGATCCTCACAGAATGTCCACATTTTACCATCATGTATTTTTGTCTGTTCCTCCTGAGATCTGTACTTTACTGGCAAATAGCTGAGGATTGAAGTCATCAGGTAATGACAAACACTTGAGTTTAAGACTTCACAGCCTTAAGAATAGTCACTGTAATGCTAAATGTATCATTCTACAAACTTCCTATGTTTGTAGCAGGTATATTTAAAGTCTGTCGCTATTTATACCCCCATCATTTTAGGCATTGTCCAGATGTGATGCTCTGAGAGGTTGTGAAGTGGGAACACAGCTCATGAGCCTGACCACCTGTGAAAGAACAGCTCACATATGACAGCTGCAGGGGTGCCTGTCAAACAGTTGTAACTGTGCCACTTCTAGGCTAGTTAATGGGATGTTTTCCATATTCATGTTACCTGTGATTATTGAGTATGACACATCTTTGCCTTGTAAAGCTAAGACACCTATAGAGGGTGTGTGCATAGTAGAGTACTGCTGCAGACGTGTGTTGAACTGCATGTGATATATTGACTTAATAACATTAAACTGTACAGTGTTCTGCTGGACAATAAGCACATCTGTGACTGATATCTGTAGTCACATACAAATATACCTGTGTTATGTCACCCAAACCATTGGCAGGTCTGTGAACAATGGCATTGTAACATAATAGCCTACTTATGACTGTTGGATATCTTCCAGGTTTTCACAATGATGTCAAACCCTACTGTGCAATCAACGTATTAATGTATGGTGCGGTTATATTAATACAGTATCAATACTGATGTCCCCTTTGACACTCATTTATATGTGCCATTGTCCAGACGTACTGCTGTAACAGGTTGAGAAGTATGATTGAGCAGCAAGACTGTGAATACAGTGTGCCATACTTACATTCCATAGAAATGTATACCTGGTATCCCCTGAGCACATGTGTGTATGCATATGTTCAGCTGGAAGGCACAGAACTAATCACATGGGTTTCAAGCAGCCAGGTAAATAGGTTGTGCATATTGCACTTGTGTCATATCAGTGTCAGTGCATACAACAGACATATATGTGTACAGCTACTGGTGGTTGCATTGCCCTGACACTGATGTGGGTACTGGAGTAGGCATGATTTTCAGGTATTAATCAGAGAAGTGTCCACTTGTGTTATGAGCCTCTGTCCATGCCTACCACTACCAGCTATATCAGCACCTATATACAGTGGATATCAGAAGTGCACACACCCCTGTTGGAATGCCAGGTCTGTGTGCTGTATGACAATCAGACCACAGAAGATCATTTCATAATATTTCTCATCTTGAATGTGACCCCTAACCTGTCCAATTCCATTGCAATACAATCAAAGGTGTTTATAGGAAGGTGAGCAACTATTGCTAAGTGAAGATGTGCCACAATGTTAGAGTCCAGACCAAGACGGATGAATGCTGTAACCATCTCAAGAGGTGCATACACAAGTTTAAGGGTGTGCACACTCATTCAACTGGCTTATTGTACTGAGTATTATTTCCATATGTTTTCACAAACCAGATTGTTATGTTTTAAATTGAATTGTGCAGGCTATAGGTCACACTACAGGTGGGAATTGTTATGAAATGAGTTATTGTGATGTATTGGTCCTATTGCACAAATACCAGGCAGTGTATCGGGGTGTGTAGACTTTATATCCACTGTAGCTATATGGACAGAGCAGTACCTGACCTGTATATCTTGCCTCCACCAAGGTAGAGTAATCCCCTTTGGTGGACAGCAGCAAAACACAAACCACATAATAGGTTGCTACATTGGGTGTACAGGGACATATAGGTGCAGGCAACAACTTTGAAGCAAGTCCACCTATATCTGAGCAAGCAGGTAACTTCACAGGTGATGTCCTGTAAGGCTGACTATGACTATGAATCAGACATATCCACACCACCAAGCACAACTGTAACTGTGTCTCCACATATTTTGTAAGCCTCAGATGAAACAACACAATTCACCCTGTACTGGGGGTAAAGAACACCTCATACACACAAGCCATGGATGTAGGCAACCTGCATCACATAGGTTAGGTGGGAACATCACCACCCTGTCCACCCCAGTCATACATGGAGATATGCAAATCAACCACACTCCTCCCCACAGCAATGGTGAGCATATACATATTGCCTACTGATGGCAACAATAGCATATCTTCATAGGGCATACTAACATCAGTGTCTGCCTCCTACATGAACTCAGGCATGTGCTCAGAGCTCCATCAACCACCACAGTCAACACAGACCTGCCACCATACAAACCCACCCACATGGAATTTGACTACTGTCAACCCTCTACATAGAAATGAATGGAGTATAGAGGATTGTACAATCAAGTGTCCAACATTGGGGGTAATACGATAGCTCTGGGAAAGGTGTGTAATGCAAGCTGCTATAGCCATGATAGCTTGGAGGTTTCCGGGGAAGTCTGGATTTTTTTGCAAGTAATATCCACTGTTGATGTGCATTTTGACAACAGTATGAGGTCCTGTGACATTTTGACAACAGTTTGAGGTCCTGTGACATTTTCCTGTTCATATCTTCCAGGTAACATGGAGAGTGCTCACCTACCGGCATTCTCTGTTGGGGGAACAGACATCATCACCCAATATGTGATTGGACATTATGCCCTGCCATGTGGACGGAGAGCAAGAAGATGTGTGGGAGAAGACTGCCCTGTGGAACAGTGTAGTCCACAGGGTAAATGATGCCGGACTGCACAGCAGAACGTACGTGCATGTGCAGCATCGGGCCACCAACCTCAAATGCCTTGCCCGTCAATGGGCTGCTGCTGTAGCAAGGGACAGGCTAGACACAGGTGGGGACCCAGACATCCAGCCCCCACTGACACCCACCAAGGAGCTCCTCACCACACTTGGACCACATGCCGAACACATAGGCCATGACACTGAGGGAAGCATTGTGGAGGTGGGTTGCACACATGCACTGGATGAGGAGCATGCAGGTAAGGGCCCAGTGGGGATTAGTTCACTAATGTATCAGACATACATGTATCTGCACTGTATCTACATGCATGTGTCAGGTCCGATTGCAGTTGTGGATAGGGTTTTCTAATGCACAGAGGTGCACATCTATGGTGAGGACAGGGCATTGTGTATTATTCTGATTAGTACTGTAGATGTGCAGACATGCTGCATCCATCTTGTACCAAGGCCACATGTGTGTCTGCTGACAATAATACCCTCTCAAAACTATATAGGACACTCTGGTCTGCATATGGGACAGCAGCTTGAAGCCGGTGAGTATGAAAATGTTCTGTTTTTGCCAAGCATTACTCCAGGCATGTGAAGCACATGCAATTTACCATGCACACAACCATCAATAATAGCTATATTGCTTTATGTAATAGCTATATTGCTTATTGTGCATATTCAGTTGTGCTGGGGTTAACTGTATTGCATCACAGTGGTCACCACTGGGGCCTATCTGACATGAACTCAACATTCCTGTAACATACCTCACAGCTTATTAGTGCCAAGATGTCTGGACAGAGGCCAGCAAATTGTGCTGGACAAATGGCCTAAGGTAAGGTCATGCATGACACATTACTGCTATACAGTGGATATAAGTTATGTACACACCCCTCTTAAGATGCAAGGTGTTCCTGTTACATACTAATTAGGATCACAATATGACAGTCCACACCTCTTCCAGCCTTTAATGTGACCCATAACAGGTACAGTTCACTTTTAAAACAAAGCATCTGGACTCATGTCTTGCACCTACAAGGCTGGCCACCTGTGAGGGTGACAGATGTCCTTTCAGCATGATGTTTCAGTCAGGTATGACACCTCATGCTGCCATGTGTGTCAGTACACTCACTGTGGCCTATTTGGCTATAATATCACATACATGGGCATTAAGGCACACAGACCACTTCCAACCATGTCTAGGTTTCAAACATATGGATATTCCCGATACATCTGTACAGAAGACTGTAAATTGGTTTAACCTGCTGCATGTGAGGCAGATGCTGTTACCACACTATATAAGATAATGGCAGCGGGAGGTGGTCACCAGCCGTGTATGGTATACACATCAAAATGCCACACATGATATGATCCTCACACACACACAGTTGCCAGCATTAGGATTAGAACTCTTGCCTACCTAGGTATTCCTACTATACTGCCATGCAGTTATCAGACATGCCACAGAGCCTATACATTGCCACCTCTTACAAAGGTACCTCTAAAGTGGGTGACATCAACAGGTCTACTAAATTGGAGTGAAGGGAAGTGTAAATGGTAGTATACGGGTCAAAAATGGTATGAGTCAGACAGTACATGATTCATACATACACACTCTTGCCAGCACTGCGATTAGAACTCCTATCCATCTAGGTATGTCTACTATAATGTTACACAGTTACCGTATATGCTACAGAGCTTAATGAACTTTCACATGGCCAAAGCTGCTGGTAACTGCTCAGCAGTGCTAAAGTATTACAGGTAGCAGACAGTCTGCCTTCTGTTCCACCCATACATCATGCTAGTTCTTTCTGTCTTGCACTTCAACTAGCATTATGGCTTGGCATTTCATCAGGTTATTATATCAAGAAGTGTGGCACACCTGGCAGCATTACTCGTTCATCACAGATGTAGCCCCAGTACTTATTAGTTATGTCCATCCCTCCTGGCATGTTTGAAAGGCAGTTATCTGTGCTTTCATCCATTAACCTGATACACTTGTCCATTCTGGGGCACTGTTGCAACTGCCTCATGTACACAGACTACCCTCCCCTCTAAACTCCAAACACTCACACTGTGAGAGTTACCCATATATCACCCAATGTGGACATATGCACTCTCCAGCAAAAACTGGACTAGCAGGTCAAGAGGATAAGATCAACACCTGCACCACACCATGTGGACACATATCTCACAATGACACCCACTTTGACAGCCATGACATACAGTGAAAAAGCCACACACCCACCTTCCCAGAGGCACTCAATGGACATTTACACAAACAGCACAGACCAGCAAGGTAGACACCCACTCAGACACCACCACATGACACATGCCAAGAAACACATATTTAACCTACACAGTGTGCCTCCATCCTAAGCTACTAAGGCTAACCACCTTGCACAATGCAGCAATCATGGGCAACTCAATACTGAAGCACACACATCCCACTCAGTAAGTTGAATATGGAGCAGGTAACAGCCAAATATCTATCACATGCCAGCATCTGACACATGACACAGCCAGTCATGTCACTCCACAACAATTACATGTATCACTCCGTATCCATGTGGGTGTGAATGATTTGGGACTACTTGACAGGAGACATGGTTGAACTCTCTGACTATGTCGTCCAGGCAAGTGTGACAGTAGCCCTGGGCAGTGTACCGCTGTCACCCAGAATGATGCTGTGATACTCTCAACAGATGATTGACTACAACATTGGCTTATGTGTTTTGTGTCATTCTTGGGAGATCCAGAACATCTCTGCTTGGGATGACATAATTGTCAGGATGCAATGACTTGCTATGGATGTCCTACATCTGTCACCACTGGGTTGCCAGGTACTGGCTAAGTGTCTTGCTACCCCAATGGTGCCTTATTAGGCAGTGTTCCTAATGTTATTACCACCATAACAGCTACACATGTATGCATTCTAAGGGACATGCTGCTCAACAGTGGACATCTAACTGTCAGGATGCAGTCACTCATAGCAGTCACTGGAGTGGAGGACACATGTCTGCTGCGATGGAGATGTGGTTCGCAGCAGCTGACAGCAGACCTGCAGTATCAGGCTATGGCACATTCCACAGCTGTCAGCTACCAAACATGGACCACACCACACCACAACAGGTGGTGGTGTCTCCTTATTCATTATGGATAAGAAAACCTCCAGACTAGCATCTTATCATAATGCATTGGAGATACTTCCAGTACAACCACCTTGGGGTAATGATGCTATCCAGACCATAGTCTGCTACGGGCCTAGACAGTCAATGCACATTCCTCAACATCCTGCCATATCTGATGGTCCAATGCAACACTGACATAGTATGAGACGTCAGCTACCCCTCCATCACCTGGGGAATGTAGCCAGTACAGTGGCCCAACACTTCTGGGATTCATCATTTCCATTGCCCTAGACCAGCTCATACTGACCCATGGTAGAGGATGCAACAACCATGATCTGTGTTGACCACTTAAATATGGGACCATTGCTCTTCCCCCGATGTCAATCCCTGCATGGTGAGATTCACACAGGCTGTAATCAACATGGAACTCAACATGTCAGCCACACCTCCCACAAAGATATCCATCTGAAAAACTCTCCAAACCTGACTTTGCAGCCATGAAAACAGGGGTGGATGTCTTCACTGCACCCATGGCAATAGGATGTAGCTGCATGACTGTAGAATCCTCCACATAGGCACTGTACAAACAGGTACATGGATGCATAGTACTAGCCAGAGCCAACAGAACCCAGACACTGTCATCCAAACACTGGGAGATAATGTGATGGTCCCCTGCCATTACTGAAGTGTACATCAGAAGGAGGACACTGCTGCAAGGAAGGGTGGTGTCCCATGACTGTTGAACTCTCTTATTAGCCTCAAACACAACTTTGGATCCCTCATGGAGTCTCTGACAGGCATCTATGGCAGCAGAGATGCATCAGACACTGACGACAGTCACAACAGCCTTGATAGTTAACATCAACAACCTCCACAACATTAAACACAAGTGCTGCAAGTTACTGCACAAAGCTAATACCAATCCTGAGGCAACAGATATTGGCCACAGTCTTGGAAACACATTCAGTGCCAGCTTTACCCCCCCTCTCCCCCCACAAGTGAAGTGCTGAGTGAATGTGTTCTCACATGCTCTATCCCATGTCCATTCTAGGCATCCGTGTGTCACCAGGATGTGGCCCTGCAGCAAGACCACAGGGTATGGCAGTGTGGTGACACCATGTCATAGGCAGGGTACAGTATGTGCACAGTAATTCTCGGTTTGTAACACAGTGATTGCATATGCCTCAGATTATAGGGCTGAGGGTTGTACATAGGTACATGTTGATGTACAACATCTGTTGTAGAATGGAGAATGGTACATGTTCTGGTTTGGACACACCTCCGATTGGTTATAATGACAGCCACAGGGGATATTCATCAACCAAATGCACTGGGATTATTACACACACACACACACACACACACACACACACACACACACACACACACACACATACACACACACACACACACACACACACACACACACACACACACACACACACACACACACACACACACACACACACACACACTTTCCAGTACTGAGATCCATAGGTTGATTACTTCATAGGTGTGTAGTAGGTGAATGGGCTTGAAGGCTCTACAAGGCTAGCCCAAGGGAATACCTTAGCATCAGGCCACATGACAATAGTCCCTAGTGTGGCTCAGGGGTATAGTCACTGGAGTGGTCCCGAGGGGTGGGTATTGTATTCCCCATCCACTCATCCAGGTTTCTATTGTGGATGGTCAGTGATGTGCACTGCTTCCCATGTATGTGATCTATATTCCATAACATGGAGAATGTCTGGGTTGTGCACATGTCCCACATGCATGTTCTTTGACATGTGGAAGTGTGCTTGAGGTCTTTGGGGCATGTTGTGTGGACAGATTGGTATCTTCTGATGTGGCATTCCTGACCTCATTTGGTGAGACCTAGCTATGTAACTGAGGTCATGATTGCACCTACACTGACAGTATGATACAGGTATTCAATGGCATTAGTGGCATCGGAGCATACAGGGCATGTGTATAAGGCATGGTTTTCCCTTTGTGGGGTACATTTGCAGACTCTACAGTTGTTGCAGGCATCCAGTGGGGAACATGGCAAAAGGGCCACTACAGTTGTTGCAGGCATCTAGTGGGGAACATGGCAAAAGGGCCATTGTACACATTTATTGGGCTACTGAGGGGATGGAACAGGGTGCCATGTCCTTTTAATTGCTGGATAACACACAGTCAGGAGATGTAACACCTCAAAGTAATTTCTAATTTCAGTGGTGCTGTTGTGGTCAACAGGCATGTAGTCCACTGCTATCACACAGTGGGTACTATCTGGGAGGCAGTATACAGGGGAACTACCAATATAGTGGTTGTTGCCTAGCCAAGTGTGTTTGTGTATGATATGTGGGTGGAGAGTGGTCTCTGAGTAATAGAAGGGTTGCCCATATTGTTCACTAATCCATACTGTCACATTTAGGGCTGTGGATTGTCTACACCAACCTCTCTGGTATTTGACATCTGTTGGCCTTGTAATGTGGACATTATAACATATACTCGGTCCTCAACATAATAATTTAACAAATCCCACCCCCCCCAATGGATCCTATTATTGCACAATCACACCAACCCCCGTACAGGATACTGATGACACACACACACTTGCCAGTACTGAGATTCGAACCCCTACATAGCTATGTATTGCTATTACAGTGTACCACATTTATCGCATCCCTACCTAGCTATGTATTCCTATTACAATGTACCACATTTATCAAACGTGCCACGGAGCTTGTTTGATGGATGTTGTCCCAAGGTACTTCTAAGGTGAGGAACATCACCAGCCCTTGTAAATACTGGCATTGGGTGATGTAGTGGGTGAGAGTTTCCAAAAAGTATTTTATTCTACAGACACATTTGCCAGGGGTGAGGTTTAGACCTCTATGTAACAATCTTTTAGGATCATTACGCTGCAGTGGTGGTGCTGCAGTAGCATTGTCACTTCACAGTAAGATGCTGTCCGGTTCGATTCTCAGCTAGAGCATCTTCTGCGTGGAGACATGCATGAATGGGCGTACCTTCGTTGAAGGTTGTGCGTCAGAGCTGGCAACTCGGTACGTAAAAATCAACTGCCTATCATTAGCAGAACCGGAGTTCCGCTGTGGTGACCCCTAACCGGGAAAAGTCGAAAGACACAACAACAACAACAACATTACGCACTTACCATATGCATCATTGAGCTTACATGGTTTAGGGTTGGCAACAGGTACTTCTAAGGTGGATGATATCTGCAGGACTGCTAAAGTCAGGCACTGAGATATGTACTGGGTGTAAATGGGGCCAATATCTTTGAGTTATGGACATACATATGTACACACAAACACTTGCCAGGTATGGGATTCAAACCCTTATTTATGTAGTTAGCTACTACATTGTTCCGCATTCATCACTCGCACCATGGAGCTTACATGTTGGAGGGCTGTGCCAAGGTATCTTTGAGTGACATCAGCAGGAGAGGTAAAGGAGGGGTAATGGAAGTGTTGTAAGTGTGAATGACCACAAAATCAGGTCTGTACAAGGATATGTACACTCTCTCATACAAACACTCACATTTGCCGGGATCAGGATTGGAACTCCTCCCTAACTAGGTTGCTACACTATAATATTCTGCAGTTATCCCATGCACCTTTTATGTTGGACAGCTGTCCAAAGGTATCTTTGAAGGTGAGTCACATCAGCAACAGTGCTAAAGGAGGGGAACAGGAAGTATTTTAAGTGTAAATGACCATCAAGTTTCTACAAGGATACACAAACTCTCTCACACAAACACTCACATTTATACAGTTCCCAGGATCAAGATTGGAACTCCTACCTAACTAGGTTGCTACACTATAGTATTACACAGTTATCTCAAGCACCACAGTGGTTATATTTTAGAAAGCTGTCCAAAGGTATCTTTGAAGGTGAGTGACATCAGCAACAAAGGAGGGGTACTGGAGATTTGGTAAGTGTGAATGGCCTCAACCACATTCATCTAGAAACACACACACACACACACACACACACACACACACACACACACACACACACACACACACACACACACACTCACACAGAGCTTTACATTTGGCAGGACTGAGAACACAATTGCTACATGGATACCTATTTATACTGTAGTGTTAAACAGTTATCAAAAGCACCACTGACACTATAGGGCTAAGGGCTAACCAAAGGTATATCTATAGTGAATGACATCAGCACATCATGTGATATAGGCCAAAGGAATGTGTAGTGGGTGGGACAGGCCTCATAATGGTATTCTCTCTGTCGCTGTCTGTCTTTCTCTTCCCCATGTCTGTGTGTGTGTATGTTTGACATATTATAATGTGTTTGCCTTAGATATGTGTGTGCATTCCTATTCAATGTATGTGTCAATGGTATACAATTTGGTGTATGTGCACAGACAGCTGTGTATAACCAACAAATGTAGTCCACTGTGTTGTGAGACATGGGCTTCATTTCTGTAAATGTAGGAGCATGCCCAGTATGACCTTCTATACTGAGTGTGTGCATCCATTCCAGGGAGGATTGAACTCCAGTTCAGGGATTTGTGTGTTACAGCTATACCCAGCAAACTGTTTCTACAGGATATCTGTAGATAGGTTGCCAATATGGAGACACAATGTGCTTAACATACAGGGGATACTGTAACTATTGTTATCTGTGCTGCTTGTGTGACATGTTTGGTTGTAGCATAGATATTCTTGATATATGTACTGTTTTACACTGTGATGTGTCATGTCATCGACTACTGACAGTTATCATTCTTTGCTCACATTTATTTATCGGGAAATATGAGATGAATGCTGCTGGAAATCAGGAAATCCTTCTATGTGGCACACCTCATCACTAAGGGCTTTTTATCCAGAAAGAAGGAGGTCATTGTCCCACTGTACTCATCCCTCATTAGACCCATTATAGAATACAACGCCCCATTTGGTATGTACCTCTCAAGACATCTGCAACAACTGGAAAGGCTGCAGAAATACCTCACTAAAAGAATCACAGACTTAAAACAGATGCCCTATGCTGACCACCTTAAAAACTCCAGCTATACTCTTGTCGCATATCGTCTACTCCAAGGTGATCTCTGCTTAACATACAAGGCCATGTCAAACCCAGAGCTGTTGGACATGCTACACTTAAATAAATCAAATTGCCTCAGAGCCACACGCTCCAGGGATCCAAACCTTGTCATCACAATAAACAAAACATGCTGGAGGGATAGGTTTCTGACCCATAGACTCCCCAGACTCTGGAATACACTGCACATACATGTCAAGCAGAGCGCCTCTTTGGCCTTCTTCTAAAGGAACCTTGATGATTGGATGGGAGAAAGGAAATTCACCCCGGGGATCACGTCAGTTTCCCTGCTAGACAGGGGTCCAGGGAAGTAAACAGTGTGGGAAGAAATAGCCAGGGAATTGTTATGGCTAGGCTTGCATAGGCCCTAGGGCCGATAGCCTAGTACCAACCTATGAACCTATGAGACCAATATTCTGAGGCATATAGAATACACATTCTGGCACCTGCCATTGTGGAGGGTAGCTACAGACAATAGACTGCTGGTTCTGTGAAAATAGTGCAGCACCTTGTTAGTGTGCTGGCTGGGGTTACCCTCCTTGTGCATTTCTCAACTTCAAGGAAATGCCATATCCTGCTGGGGCCATACCTCTCAGCTGTACAGATACACCCAGGTTATCCAGAGACAGGACTAGTATATCTGGTCAGTTTACCTTCACAGTGTGTTTTACAAGCAGTTTTGTGGCTATTCATTCATGGGTTTGCAGTTGGACGTAGTGTGGGCAGACATTAGCGTTTCAGACTTTACACACTCCATGACATCCATGCTTCTATACCCCTCCCCCCGTTATGCTCTCTTCCACCTAACATTATGTAAGCAATATCTCAGAGGTATCCCTATAGTTGGGCCTTTATCCCAGTAGTATTTATGGCCTGATCCACAGTCCTTGCAGTAGGATATGGGGAGGCATGCTACTGGCATTTGTCAACATGGCCTTGCATTTGTTTTCTGTTTACTGTTAGGTTGTTAGTTGAGACCCCCTGACATTCCATACATTGGCATTATGGGTGAGGCATGGGCCTTTGCCAGAGGACTGTAAGCCATTTGAGAGTGCTGCAGGCCATCTGTTACTGGATTGTGTGTGTGTGGGGGGGGGGGGGGTTGCACACCTGCAGACTTTAACATTTGAAATGACTGTACTGGTATTTCATTTGCTATGTTGGCTTCCATTTTATATTGTATTGTGACCTATCATGCAGACAGGAGGCATATCAGTAGACTACACATGTTAGATCTTAATAGCATATATTTCAGTTTCAGACTTCTTACCCTTCAGAACTGGAATGCAACTGGCAGATCTGTTGTAGTATGTCTGTGTAGGTCTGGTGGGGGGCTGTTTACCATTGCCATCATTTGGAGGCCATAGCCCAGGCTTTCTTCATGGTCATCTACACCTGCCCTCCTGGGTGAGGCTGGTGGTGGATATTTGACACTCATTGACATCCATGTGTGCGACCTATTGACACCCACAGTTCTTTGGGCCATCACATGTATTACAGTGGGGGATGTCACCTTGTGTAGTGCTGCCTAGTATGTTGACATCAGTATTTGTTATGAATTTACTGCTGTCCCATATAGCTGTCTGCTGCTACCCCATTCAGCCACCAAATTCCATTGCATGCTTGCATCCATATCATACATACAACTATGAGAAAATACTACTCCATTCAGTAATTGATAGGAAGAGTGACTTACCTTGTTGCTGGGCCAGTACTGAGGACAGTGGTGGAGGGCTGACTATGTTGGATGCACATAGTATATTCTCTATACATGGTAAGTCTCAGGTAGTGTCATGTTTGGCATCCCTTTTACTGTCTGTGTGAGTCAGAGAGAGTTATCATTCCCTGGGTCTCTACAGTGTCAATGTGAGTGCTATGCGTTGCCTCTTAGCCAAGGCCTGGGCATACTGGGCACACCTCCTTCTGCCTACAGCGATAGGTTCAGGTTGTTACTCCTCCGAGTCCCTCTGTGCCTGTGCTGTTTCCGCAGGAGCATATTGTGTAGCATGACACATACTATGAATATTTGTGTACATGTAACTGGAGAGTACTGAAGGGCTCCACCGGATATGTCAAGGCAGCGGAATCGTGACTTCAGCATCCCAAACACATGCTCTACAATGATCCTGGTTTGTGCGCGTGCCTCATTATGGTGTTTCTGTTCAGGTGTGTGTGCATTTCTGATGGGTGTCATTAGCCATAGCTCCTGTGCATAGCCAGCATCCCCCACTAGATGGCCATATGGGATGTCCCCTTGGTGAACACCTTATACAGCTGTGAGCAATGCCAGATGTGGGAGTTGTGATAGCTTCCAGGGATGCCAGCACACACATTCATGATAATGCCATGGGCATCACACACAACCTGGCAGTTGATGGAGGGGAAGCTTTTGCGGTTTATGTAGACCCTGCCCTGCTCACCAGGTGGTGCTTTGATGTGGATGTGCGTGCAGTCTATAGCATGAACTACTTCAGGGTATTCTACTATATGGTGGAAGAGACACATACGTATGGTCAGTGCCTCACGCACAGTGGGGAAATATATGTGCTCATTTGCATGTTGTGTCATGGCATCCAGGAACTGGTGGAGTATATGGATGCTGATGCCTGTGAGACCCCCATGATATCCCCAGTTGGTCTTTGGAAGGTACCTGTGGCTAGTGTTCTTAAGCCTAGACATACCTTGGTATCCACTGGGATGGGTTCCCCTCTATTAGTTCTGTGTGTAAGGTGTGGCAGGCACAGCTCAACGATTGGCTGTAGAGTGTCCCTCTCCACCCTATAGCGCTCCACTATCTCCAGCTCATGTAGACCCTGGTAGGTTACCCTGGGTCTGTACACTCTTCTCCTCCTCCTCACTGTGGGTTGGTTGTCAGCATTCTCCTCCTCACCACCCTCGGTCTCTAGCACATTGATGGAGTAAAGCAGCAGCAGCCTCTAACATACTTAGTTATTTTTGCCAGTTAAAAATCCCCCATCTGTGTACACCAGTGGTGTAGAATTTGTGGGAAAAACCAGACTGTAGGGTGTTTGCATACTTTATATTAGTGTGTTGGGCTGCTGTATGTATAATTGGCTGATTCTGATACATTCCACCTGCCAGCTATGCTAGTTCTCCTTGATTGCCTTCCTACTGCTGTTTCCCCTTCCCACTTCCTCCCTATTTAAGCCGCAAGGTGCGCCGCGCATACCGGTGCTCAAATGTATACAGTTCTGCTATTTCCTTGTTTTTTTGGGTGGGCAGCTGTGTGCCATACACACCCTTTTAGCTAATGTAAGCTCCTTTAAGCAGAAATTACCCTCCCTGGACCCAAACACGCTCTGCATTTCATGAAATAAGACATTACAGCCTCAGACACACACCCTTCCTTAGCTGTGCTTAGTTAAGGGCAAACACGGGCCACAGAGCTCCAATGTGCTTACAGCAAGCATGACACACTCCCTTATTAAGTCATTCAGCTCTTATACTTGAACTGTTGTATTGCTGCACCTACACGGTTAGGTGCAAGCTGACACTTTGAGGATATCTGTGATTCAGTATAACTCCCCTCATTTGTATACCCCAGTGTGTACATCCTTAGTTACTGCACTTAGACGGACCCTTTCCCCTTGACAACTAGTGCTCCCTCATATTTTTTACATTCTGCATGCCATTGACTATAATGGCAAAATGCAGACTTATCTTAAAATTAACTTTTCTCATTTTTTATTTTTTTTTTTTTATTTTCAGCATGATCCTGTTTAAATGCTGCTGCACTGAGCTTAAACGTCTGTAAACGGCCAAAAAAAAGGTTAATTTTATAAAAATATAACCATTTATTAATGTCAGTGACCTTATATTTGGCCATCGGCTTGTGTGTTTCACTGTAATACATGCTTTCCATTAGCTCTCCTGCCTCCGTTTGCTCAAATGCGGAAATGTATTCATTTACTAGCTGAATACATTTCTGCTCTGACACTGTTCCTGCACGGAGTCCAGCCAGCTTCATGGATCGCAAAATCACCTCATTTGCATATTTTTTTACCAGCAAATGAGGCGATTTGCATCCCACATGGCTTTCCATGCAGGAATAGTGTAGGGCTGCTCGTGCACATGAAGACGACACTTCCTGGATCGCTTGGCAGCCATTTACCATGCAGGAGCTTCTACACTGTTCCTGCATGGAAAATAGCCATTTGTGAATCCAGGGGAATAAGTTTGTTTTTTTTTTGGGGTTAAGAAAAATTTGTGAGTCAGTTAGGCAGGCTTTAATGGATTAGAAGGATTCTTGAGGGATCTGTTGCAGGCTGCTAATGGTTTTTTGTGCTACATATGAAGGCGGTCATCTATGTGTTGAATTATTTGGGGGGATTTGCAGGCATCTGGGAAATTATTAATGAAGCTGTTGAAAAGAATGAGACAAAGAACAGACCCTTGGTGATGCCTATGGTGGCTGGGAAGAAAGGGGAGAAGTCTTAATTCCATTTTCTGGCCCATAATCTGTTTGCAAGATAATTGTTAAACCATGCAGTAGAGGTTTCATCAAATCCAAGAGTTGAGAGTTTAGGCAGATGAGGGGTGAGAGTATGTGTCAAAGGCTTTGGAAAGGTCTGGAAAGAGGGCAGATACTAGCCTTCCTTCATTCCTATGAGTAGTTACAGTATTCGTAAAATGTAGGAGAGTTGTAGTAGTGCTATGATTGGGACAGATGCCATGTTGAGAGGGGGAAAAAATGGTTATTTTTGGTGAGATGCTGGAAGAGCTATTGAAAGCATTTTTCAAGAATTTTATATAAGAAGGGCAGGATGCCAATAGGGAAGTTTGAAGCTATTTCCTCCTTTATGTAGTGGTAGGATATAATTTATTTTTCCACAGTGTTGGGATATATGCTTCTTTGACAGAGTGGTTTATGAGTAAGAAAATAGGATATGCAATAGCCATGGAAGCCATTTTTAGATATTCAGCATGGAGATTGTTGGGTGCTAGGGTGGTGGAGTTTAGTTTTAAGAGAAGTTTTTAAATGCTTGAGATAGGAACTGGTTGCTATGAGAAGGGACAGAGACACAGATGTTGCTGGGGATGGAGGGGCTAGAGGGAAGGTTGTGGTGCTTGATTAGGGATGTGACTGAGTTTATGAAGTATGTATTAAAGAGAGTGACATGTTTTCTGTGTTGTTGGGCACTTTGGGTTCAGATTGGTTGGTATGGCCTGGTTTGAGGATTTTGTTAACAGCTAACTAGAATGCCCTTGGATTTTGAAGGTATTTGGACTGTAGGTTAGTGTAGAAGTTTTTTATCTAGTTTGATATGGTACTTAGTGTAATTTCTGAGCTGACAAAAACAAATATTGATTATTTGTGTTTTATTTTTGATCCTGGAATTCCGGGCCTTGCCTCTGTTTCATTAGATGCTCTGTGGTTCTGGTTAGACAAGGGACTGGTATGGCTTTTACATATTTTGTTCTGAGGAGGCTAAACTGTTTAGAATGTTGATAAAGGTTCTGGAGATTTCTTTAACAGCATCACCTAAGGGGAGATCCTTTAGATGTTGCCAGTTGCAAAGTTGTAGGTTCTGAAAAAAAATGTTTCTTTTTGGAAGAGGAAATGATTACATGCTTCATTAAGGTGTTGTGGTTTGGGAATGTGGTTTTGATCCCTGATGATGAAGGTAGGAAGGTAGTCACTTAAAGCATTAGAGACAGAGCTATAGAAGAATATGTTATGGGAGGAGGTGAGTATCCAATCATATAATGAACATTTCTTGGTGTTGTTTAGGTAGTTAATGAGTAGGAGAGGTTATAAGATTAAGATAGGTGAGCACACACAGATGTATGGCATTTTGAGGATATTTGCAACTGACAAACAGTCACTAGTGAAATCTTCTAAAATTATCTTTTCCTGTGGGATATTAGAGCTTACCCATAATAGAAATTTGTTTGTGGTGCTGATGTTATTTCCAAGAGGGATATGAATTCCTATTGTGGATAGGGTTTTGTGGGAGGTTAGCTTAAGCAGAGCACTAAAGATCATTTTTCAGGGCTGGGATGGGGACAGGGTAAGTGTAAAGGGCAGAGTATTTTTTGTATAAGACGGCTACACATAATGCTTTTTTTGTTTTGCCTATCTACCCTTAGTATGTTGTCACTGGTGATAGTATTTATTTTATGTTTAAAATGGGGCTTTGGCCCAGTTTCTGTAATTATCAAAATGTCAGGAGAGTGTTGGGCTATCCATGCATGCATCTCAGTTATTTTATTGCAAATGCTTCAGCTATTCAGGTGGACATTTTGCAATGATGATATTTTAGGAGCTGAGGGAGATGCATTTGGTTTTGGGTTAGTAGCAGGGTTGGCAATGGATGATACTAGATGGAGGGCTATGCATTTTTATGTATGTTGAGGGGTGTGGGTTATGGAGTTTTTTTAAATGTTTTTCCATTTTAAAGTTTGTAGAGTTTGGATCTTAAGTTTGATGCAATGAATATAAGATATGGGATAAAGTGAATGAGGTATGGAGGGTAGTGTTACAACCCTGTTTGTGGTGATAGAGTAGTTGAAAACATGATTGTGGTGGTAGAATATGATATGGGAAGGGATGTCAAGTGGGCTAAAAAAGAAAGAGCTATCAGGATTGGTAGGTGCAGCAAGGCCATAGCTGAATGAGAGTGAAGGTATGTGAGGGTGTAGTAAAAGGTTAATTGATAGTTGAGGAGGGAGTTTAGGTATATGCTAATTAGATGTTAGATTTAATGGGTTAATTGCCCAGATGGGTGTTACTTTGGATGTATAAGTTTAGGCTATGTGGGGTGGGTGGGAATTTGGAGTAGGGTGAGGGAGCAAGTGAATCCAAGCATAGCGAGGGTGAACAAAGTAGGTTACATCAAACAGGAAGGTCAGAAAAATAATAAGTGAAGTAGTCTTGGAGCAAAAGTTGGAAGTCATCCAAACAGTGATTTGCCACTTAATGTAGAACCTTTCTTTGCCAACACCAGTGGAGATCTATGCTACATGTTTCAAAAACTAAGCAGGCTGAACAATGGGTTCACTGGCATGGCTTTGTTAAAGTATAACTGGCCTTGGAAACAGAGATCCAGCAAGGGTCAGTCCTTTTCATGAATAGACGATTGCCTGATGACCCATTGTATGTCCAACTTCCCAAGCCAGGGATTAGAAAACCTTTGTTTAGAGATGGCTGCATCATTCAAGGTTGTATACTGTACTTTGGCATCATATTATCTGATGAAATTATTCACCAATGTCCCATTGTAAAGACAGACAGTGGATGAGATGGAACTTAACCTCTTTCTTTTTAGGAACTATCCCAGTTGGAGAGGTTCTGCACTGCTTCCATGGCAGGGCTTTAAAATGGGCTGACCATCCTACTGGCATCAACTTCAGTTTTTAAAATCCTTACCATGATGTCCTATTTGCCTGTAATGGACATTATGTTTTTCATAATTTTGTTAGGCAAGTGCACTGAATATTTTTTAAAGAAAAAAAACAGATGTAAATCCTTCTAAAATAAAAACAGTTTATGAGATCACTGTTATCTCTCAATTCCCACTCTAGCTGAGTAACCTTGATGGGGGAATATTCTATCTTAAGCATGGGACACACCTCTGGATGTGTCAAAACTCCTGCTGGTATGAAAATAGTCACTGTTACTGGCAGAGACAGCAAATGTTCAAAAATGCTGCCTTACAGTCATGGGTCAGCTATGGCTATATTTGACCAACATTTACTGGTGGAGTACTTTTTGCAACAATGTGAGTAGGTGTGCTAGAAATGGCTGTAAGGCTGATACAACTGTCACTGTTAAATGCCTAGCAAGTTTTTTTATTTTTGCTTGGTTTTTGGTGTTTCCCAAAAACTGGAACCCAATAAATTGTCCAACATGGCACTTCGCCAGGTGTCAGGGTGATGTTTTTTCCACCTTACCACCACACATGGTGAACTTCACTGGTGGTAATAAAGTACGCTAATAAAGACAGGGCTTGTTGTGGGTCCTTTTCAGTGATTACTGTTATAAGCACAGTGACAATTTTTTTGCACTGCCTTGCTTGTAGTTTTTTGCCCAAGGTTGCCAGGTCTGCCAATAAGCTCCTCAAATCTTCCAAGTCAAAAACATCGATGCAATCTCTCCATATAATATTATCTTTGATTGCCTTTGGGGTATGGGTGGTTATATGAGCTCTAGGTGGTTGTATTTGATGTATTTACCTTGCTGGTGGGCTAACAACTGCTCCAAACTAATGTTGTTGACTTGCAAATCCTCAGCATATTGACCTCTTTGCAGGTCTATATCATATCGTCAAATCACAATTAAGCAAATGCTTCTTCGTTGAACACCTATTCAGTGAATATAATATTCATCGAACTAAGTTTTCAGTGAAAAGTTTCCCAGGGCAAACCAAGGATTAGCCACCATCTGGAATTTGCCCTGTTCTCCACTGTAGTATGATCTCGGAGTTGGTATATTTAGTTAGGGGAGGTGTGGGGGGTGCAGCATAGCTATTAAGTTTTATGGTTTTGTTTACTGCCATTAGGGCAGACTACCATCAGTTCGCCCTAGGAAATGTTTTGCTAAAAAGTAAGTTCAATGAATAGTATGTTCGCTGAATAGGTGTTCGAAGACGTGTTAACTGTGATTAGACAATAAGGTATAGACACCCACTTTTCCACCCTACCTGACTCAGGGCTTGTTTCTATGCTATTGTGAGACAGGTTATCATCTTTCTGCTTGTTACTGATCACCTCTGGTGATCTTTACCCAACTGCTGCTACCCTAAAACATTTCTCCAATACAAAATCAAAAACTCTGGCGTAATCGCTTTCCGGAAGAGACACTATACATTTTTCAAAGTACTCATCTTGTGACTGGCTTGCTAATACGTCTTCTGCCAGAAGTCCTTCTACTGCACCTGCAGTTTCATTATCTGCCTCTTCCAGCCCAGTCATTGCTGGTAGTGATACAACATGTAGATTGACATCAAGAACCCCTTCTGAACTTCTTTGACCTCTGCGTCTGGACTTCTTGAGAGGTGCATCGGTTCCTGATACACCTTCTGCATTCTGACCTCTTTTAACCCTGTCTGCAGCACTGTGGCATCATTCTGTTTTCAGTTCACCAAATAGTTGTTGCATCTCTGATGTCATCCTGGCCCAACATAATACCTGTAGTGCTGTTGATCCTATGCAGAAAGAAAACATATCAATGGGTAGAAGCAACAACAAGGCAATTCTGAAAAAAAAACCAGTTCATGGCTTTATCAGGAAATAAAAATACTTGAAAATGAAAGCTGAAATCCTACCTGTGGCCCTGATTGTTCAGGGTGGAGAGATTCCTAAAATTCTCTTGCCTCCATACAAATTACATGCACTATTTTAGAAGCAAGACCCTGCTACAAACGTATTAGTCTGATTCTGGTTGGAGTGAGACTAATTAATTCCTTCCTTTGTCTACTTTTTCATGTTATGATTATTATTATTATCTTTCATTCAAGTGATTTCTAAATGTGCACAGATGATGATACTTCTGTCCATGTTGACATGTTCAGTGCTACCACCTTGCATAGCTGTTGCCTACAAATTGCAATTTTTTTGGCAGTATGATTCCCTATTTCTCAGTATTCTCCCTTTTGATTATTAGAATGCTATTTATTGATACTGGCTTTGTGGCTCTCTCTGTGGTTCGGTCACGCTTCTCGATGCATTGATCTGTCCAGGGTGCTGAAGTACTGTCTATTGTCTATTGATTGCTTCCCACTGGCTGTAGGTGTTGCCTGCATTGCTGACTTCCCATCTTTGTTAGTTTTAACTTAATATATATATATATATATATATATATATATATATATATATATATATAAAAGTAAAAAAAGATTTTTTAATAAAGAATGCTTTTTATTCAGTTGTTCTAAAAAGCAAAAAATAAGGAAGAGTGAAAACTTTGCAAAAGAAACACAGACAAGCTGGTTTCAGAAAAGTATTTGAGGTTGGTTTTGTTGATTCCTGCTATTTCTTCTGGTACCTCATTACCAGAGTCAGCAAAACCAACCTCAAATGCTTTTCTGAAATCAACTTGTCTTTGTTTCTTTTGCAAAGCTTTCACTCTTCTTACTTATTTTTTACTTTTTAGAGCAACTGAATAAAAGACACTCTTTATTTAAAAAATCTTTTTTTACTTATATTTTTATGCATGTGTAGCTGCATGTGTGTGAATGCGATTGTATGTGTGTAATGGTGTTGTTGAGTCTTATTATGTTTGTGAAGAAAACATCAGCTGATAGTTACATCATCTTCAAACTCAAGCTGGAGCTGTCTTGCCTACTGTTCATTGAGGAAGTAATTTGGGTACCCCAGTAAAAAATAAAGCCACCCTTAAAATATCTGGAGAAGTATTACTAGCACAGTCAAAGCAGTTTACATGATGTTTCTGTGAGGGTAGGAGTGTTATTGATTTTTATAGATAAGTAATGCCCTTGCGGGACATTTTAAGACTAGCTAAACTCCCTTTCAAACGTGAGAATCAAATACTGTACCTTGTGACTGTGAAGTAACCACCTTAACCATTTTACCAACCCCAAGCCATATAGAACCTTGATTGCACCACATTAGTGTAGTTAGTTAGATAAGTTGAAATGTTCTCTTTTTTTTGACTTGGGTAAGGCATGATGCTGCACTTTCTCAAAGAGCCACGCTCTGGGTTGATCTATGCAAGCTCTACACTTCAAGTACAGTGCTTGAGACAACCACAGAGCATGGGTCATTTGTGAAATATTATGTTAGTGAAGTTGTGTGTGTGTATGTATGTGCGCGCGTGTGCATGTGTGTGTGAAATGCCACAATTAGGGATGGCAGGTTGGTTAACTCATTCAGACTCAAACCCTGCACCTTTAAAACAGGATCCTAGGGCCTGAATCCTCTACATCAACTGTCAAACTGTCATCAGCAAGGACCATTGAGCTTCTTTGCATTTTACAGCAATTTTGAGTTATTGTGGATTTTCAAAGAATGTTGACTTTCTGTGCATTTTCAAGGAATGTTGAGGTTCAAGGGAATATAAATTTAGTGTTGCACATGCTACATCTGTTTTCAATATGCAACTGTTTTGTTTAGCAAATGGCCTTCATCAGTGTTTGTGCTATGACTTTTAAAAGCAGCGTTAGTAGCACAATAGGTAGCATACTTGCCATTGATGCAGAACTGTATGTTTTGCTGCACTCCTGAGTGTGTCCTCCTTTGAATGAATCTGTTGCCAGTTTGACAGCCATTCCCTATTGCAATAGCTTGCCATTTTATTTAATGTAACATGGGCAGTTTATTCTTCAAGGACAGCAGGTAATTAATTTGTACATGAAACAATGAAATGTAAAGTTGTTTGCCATCAGCAACCTCTTCATTAATTATAGATCTCTTTAATGTGTAATTATTCATATGATTTTTACTTCTGCAGAGATTGTATATATTCATTTTTATTGGCGGATTGCAATGACAGAAATGTGAGTGACCTCTTGTGGTTGAAATGTTCTGTAATGGGTAATTTAGTCCTTAGTGATTCGTGTGTTTTGTTTCATTGCTTTCTGGAAAAAAGTGCAAACCCACAAATTTAAAGCACACTCTAACAAATAGTGTTGTATTATACAAGGAATATAATTTAATACAATCAGGATATTGCATCAAAGAACACATGCATGTATGCATGGTCCAATAAACGTGTGCAAGGGGTCTGTAATTTGAAAACAGTCCAAAGGTAAACTTAATTCATCTCTGGCCAGACACATTTTCTCTGAATGTGGGTTTTACTGGAGTTTTAATGAATGTGAGCTTCAAGAGCAGAGAAACTTACTGCTCTTGCTAAGTCTCTGTTCAGTGTGAGACTGTGTTGTATTGTTGACTATCATTGTTTGTGCTATAAAATTTGAAATACATGTTTTAAATACCTCTTCTCATTGTATATGTAAAGAAGAAAATAGTGTGCACACTGACAAGTTTAACATTGTTTATGGTAACTGGGAAGAAATAGCCAAGTAAAGGGGCACTGGAATAGTTGAGGGGTGGCCTGATCCATTACCTTGCATAGGGGCCCACGTGACCATAACTTAGATTAGTGATCATAATAACAAAGGAGTTCTGGTAGGATATGAAGCCATGAAGGAAGCCCACTGCCAAAGTGACAACTCCACAGGAATGCACCCACCTTATTACACCTGAAGATAACATGACCCCAGAGTGATAGCAACACTAGGCTCAAATGGGACAACTTAATTTGTGCTGGCAAACAACAATTAGCAAAAGGAATACAGTCACTTCAAGAATTAAAAAATACAAAGACAGGGCTATGCTATTCAGTTACTCTTTCACACAGTTTTGGTGATCTATCATGGAAGTGACACAGTCAGCCAGCATTCCTCAGGAAACTGAAGTATTAATGGTATCTTTAGTATAAGATATATGCCAAAGCTGTAAAAGGCTACCAATGCACACACTGATTCTGACTGAAAAACAGAAGGAAGGTGAAGCTGAAGACTTCCAAGGCACATAGTTTTCAGACTTAAAAAAAAAGAGAGAGACAAATACAGGTGTGAAGTAACATTTAACACTAAGTATAATATATTCAAAAATTCTAGCAATGGATATTTAATTTTAAGTGGGTAGGGCAATAAATCTACCAAGATGCAATACAATGGTAGGTTGCCTTCTTCAGAGCTCCCTACCCTGGAGTTGCAAATACTTGAAGCATTATTATCCCCATCAAATGATTATAGAAAATAACAGAGAAATACCTCTCAACTGATTTATCGCATATCAAATGAAAAGGTACAATCATACGACATACTAGAATGTGAGTATTTCTTTTCATTAGCATGCATTGTATTAAACAATTCTTCCTTTACCAAAGTTGTTTTTTTTTAAGTTTATTTGTTTTCCACACATCTAATATAAGGGTCATCAGGAAAGATATATATTTAACACATACATTCCATCATCCTATCTGTGTTTGTGAAATTATGTTGGCGCACACAGCGTTCATAATAAACATTTGGCTGCATGCAGTTTAAACCCACTTCTGTCTCAATCACAAACTCAAGGAAGGTACTGAAATATAACTAGGTACTAGGGTGGCAGACTGGATGATGCTTGCTTCCCTTTTCTTCACCGATTAGCTCATATATCTGGGGAAATCACTGCATGTATAGAAACTTCTTAAAATGTAACTTCTTTGGGTTAATTGTCTATTTCGTTAATAACTACACAATTACTGGCTAAGCTGTAAATTAGTTGAATTGTTTACACACTGTTTAATAATGGTATTTTTTTCTCTTCTTCTACAGTCAGGGTTTTGAGGTTGAGATTTTAGTAGCCCAAGAAAGGACAGCACATAATTTGTCTTCATGCAAACCACATTGAAGGATTTTATTAAAGCTAACTTGAGTCTTTTGGTATTGTATGTTAAATGTGATATTCAAGTGAAGGGTCGGCATGCTGATTTGGCACAAGGTTAAATTATACAGCTGACCATCTTCACAAAAACTGCACTGTAGCATAATAGCCCTCCCTACCTTTACAAGGGGCTGATATAGCAGCATGGCATGCTACACATTACCATCAAAGGACAATGCTCACCTAAGATCTTTAGCATGCAAAATAAATGTTTTCATTATATATATTTATTATTTATTGGCATTCTTTACTGAGAAAGTACGGCTGAGCAGTGTCCTTTTCAGCAGAGTCCAAGGGAGAAAAGTTCCTTTGTACAGACATCATGGACATTTGCATTATTTCAGCATTTGTGTTCAGTTTCATTTATGAGCAGCAGTTCCATTATTCAGACATCAGTTGCATCATTTACAAACAGTTTCAAATAAAAATAACAGTATCATTGGTTGTATATGTATTATATTTTAATACAGGGGGTATATGCAGTGCAATGTCATCAGTGGGTTTATATTAGATCATCGAAAGTTTAATAGTTCAAATCACTAAAGATCGACCTTTAGTGATCAAACTATTAAAACTTTGAATGCTTATAAAATATATTCAAAACAAAAAAAGAAAAACTAAAGGGTGTAGGCAGGGGGGCAAGCCCACCTGCACCCCCCACGTGGGGGGCTGTGCTCCCCCCACACCCCCACTACTTAAATATGCCAACTCCGAGAATGCACTACATTGGAGTAAATGGAAATCTCCCCTTACGGAGATTTCTGTTTAACCATTCGATGTTCTGCACTTTCGCTATTCTCTTGCCAACAATATCAGCTTTGATACTGTCAGTCTTTGAGAAAATAATATAGACCCATCACCAGTATGTGTATTCAGGTTTTATGCAATTACATATGTTACTATAAAGACTTATTCAAAATCTAGGACATAAGAAGATAAGATAAAGAGTTAGAGTAGCCCAAAGAAAAGATGACAAGGATGAGGCAAAAGGAAAACAAGCATATAAGGTAGTAAAGGAGGGTATAGTTGTAATAACAGTGCATTACATTTTGTGCAGCAGTGAGTCATGGCAAAAAGTCATATAGCTATATTGGTGCTTGTTTAACCAAAGGTGGTACAGGTGCAGAGCCATTTATCTATCAGGTGTTGCTTCAGTTGGCATTTATTGTCTTTCAGGTTGCAAACTGCTCTTCAGGGGTATGGGATGCTATTACAGCTATTAACAATGCAGCATAAATACAGGGACTATCCTGCACTGTTATTTGGTTTAGTTTTGGGGAGTAAATGGCTTGTCATTGCAGAGTAATGGTTTCTTAGTAGTGTTATGGTCCAATCTAATTGTTTTAGAGAGATTGGCAGTGATGTGATCTATACTGTTGGTTGGTTGCATATTTAGCTACTAAATTGTAGCATTATTCTAGTGCGGCTGATAGAAAGGGGTTGAAATTGGTTAGGATAGGACAGGTGTACAGTAGGGAGCAAAAAAGAAATGGCTATGTTTTGTCTAGCAGAGTCAGCAAGGTAGTGTTTTACTCTATGGAGTCAGCCTAGCATTTGATGCATCTTTTTATGGCTTATTGGAGGTGGAGGCCAAATTTCAGGTGTCACTTATAATCACACCTAGCAGTTTGGTGTGGGATGCAGTTCTGTATCAGTCTTGTTGGATGATAGTATGTTAAAGGTATTTCTTTGAGGAGGAGAAAGAGTTGGGGTGAACAATAGGAGTTTAGTGTTTTTTTTTGGATTAAGGAAAAGTTGTGAGCTGTTGAGCCAAGTTTCTGTGCAGGAGAATGATTTCTGGGTGAGCATTTTGAGAAAGGGTAGTGTCCTAACACATATTAGGCGGAGTCATCGGTGTATTGTACTATGGTGGCCTCTTTGGTTCCTGTGTTTAGGTCATTGATAAATAAGCTAAACAGCAGTGGTCCTAGGATGGAGCCTTTGGGCCATTTCACTGCTTGGTACTTATTAGTGAAGCAGCTAAGAAACCGGTTAAGTGATGATGGTGATTGTCCACAGGAAAAGAGTTTAGTTAGGAGAACTTGATGAGTGACTGTGTCAAATGACTTAGATCCACAAATAGAAGTCCTAAATTTCTATTGAGATTTATTATATCTGTGAACCTTAGAAGGGTGGTGGTTGTACTATGATTGGGTCTGAAAGCATGCTGTGAGGGAGAGAGGAGGCTATGAGAAGTAATGTTACTAGTAAGCTGAGAGTAAATACATCTTTCCAAGATTTTGGATAAGGGTGAGAGAATGACATTTATTCTGTAGTTTGTGAGCTAGGGTGGAGTCGCCTTTATGGAAGAATATTATATAGCATTTTTTCCATAAGGTGGAGACATATTTTTCTTCGGACAGAGTAGTTTATTAGAACTGAAACAGGATATGCACATCTATCTGCAGTGAGTTTGAGGTATTCAGATGGAAGTTGGTCAGGGTAATGTTTTTTGTCTTATGGTTGTGTAGGTATTTTTAATTGTAGATGTTGCTACTGGAGTGAGTGTGAAGACATCTTGTGACATCAATGATTTCAGTGGGATGACTGATTTTGTAGTTTATTTTGTGGGAGGGAGGTTACTCTATTTATGAAATGTGAGTTATGCTGTGAAGCAATGCTTTGGGAGTTATTTGTAGGGAACAGGCAATGTATATATTGATTTACAGAAGTTGTTTAGATTGGTTGATAATAAATTTTGGCTACTGGTATAAAAAAAGCTTTTCTTGCCATGTTGTATGCATTGTTTGCTATTGTTCCTAACTGCCTATATTGTTACAGGATGTTTGAGACTTGGTTTGTTATGACTTCCAGGCTTTATCTCTAAGTTGCATAAATGGCTTTGTTTCTTAGTTAACCAAGGGGCTGGTTCGATTTTAACTATTTTGGTTCTTCATGGTGTTTGCTCTGCCAGAATATTTAGAAACACTGTATTAAATTCATTTACTGCTTCATCAAAGGGAATAGTTTTAAGTGGAGTCCAGTTGATCTAGAGTGGGCTGTAAGTACAAATTTAGTTATTGAAGTTACTGAGGTTTGTGACTTTGGTGTAGTGATGAACCTTGGGGGGGGGTGTTTGAGGTGTTTGATTATATAACTTAGCTGGTGGCCACTTAGACTAACTGGGTAGGTTGCCATTTGGCAACATTATTGGGGGTGGATGTTAGAATTCAGTCTAAGATGGATTCTTTAGATGTGACCTTTTTAATTCTAGCTATAGTTTTGATTTACTGAAAGAAGTAGTATAGCTGAATTTAATTTGTTGGGTTTTCTAGGGCTATCTTTAGCCAGTTTATGTTAAAGTCTCCTATCAAGATGGGTTTTAGTCTTATGTTGGCCAGGATCCAGAATAGGATCTCTTCCAGGATGGGAAGGTTTTACCATATGATATTTACAGACCTATGATGGATAGAAATTTGTGAGTATTCAGTTTGAGGAGTGAGATCAGAAACTCAGTATTGTTGAAAGTAGGTACATTGTCATGGTAAGTGGAGATGTCTAAAACATTTCTGTAGAAAACAGCAGCTCCACCTGCTTTTCTGTTCCTTCTGTCTAATCTGAGTATACTAAAACCTGGTGGAAGCATTTCTGTGTATTTATGTGCAGCATATGTAATTGGCTTTAACCAGGTTTCTGTGGTTATAGCTGGATCAGGGGAGTAGTGGACTATACATGCATGAACTTCTGTGATATTGTTATAGAGATTGCCTAGGTTACTGTGCAGTATATTAAATCCTAGATGGTTAGAGAAGTAGCCTGTTGGTGTTCTGGGATGTTTTGGAGGCTAGTTTGGTAGGGTCTGGAGTTTGATGAGTGAGTCCAGAATTGTGATGTATATCCCCTCCCAGCATTATTGTCCAGTTAACAATGTTACTACTGAAGAGCCAATTTTATTTGCCATTAGAAATTTTCTTTTGACAGAAATTCTAGTTTAAAGTTATATGCTGGACATGTTCTAAAACATCGAGCAGACGGATGATACAAATTTCCGTTGCAATCATATACGTAACATTTTATATAGACATGAAAGTAAATAGTGCTAGATAATGTGACAGATCTACATTGCTCATCTAGGCTATGAATTTACTGCTGCAGATAATACATTGATCATTTCTATGTAAACTAATCAGTTCCTTATAGCACCTGATCCACCTAAGATGGAGAGAGAAGAAATCACATGCAGTCTTTTAAGGTGCTATGTTAGGATGTTGATCAATTTCTTATGTTATTAAAAATTGATTTCTGCTGTGAGGAACTGTAAGATGTTTTTAAGTTGGTTAACTACATTGAATCAAACACACTTGATAGTAATGGTTATTTCTGAGTGGAGCACAGCCTCTGTGGTTAAGATATATATTCTATTTTACACTGAGGGCATTGTTTTAAAGGAAAGTTACCAGACTGACTGATGTCACTATTTTGCTAACATGTTCATAATCTATTAGACAAATTGTATAGTTAATAGTTTATTCTGATTTTAAATAGTTTTTAAGACTTTGGTATTTTACTTGTTTCTTCTTGTGACACTGTTTTATTTTTTCTACATTTGAAGGTAATGCCCTACGCATAGAGAGGAGGCGCAATAGTTACCAACCATCCTTTTGTGAAGCAAGACTATGTATCCGAGGAAATTTCATTAATTACATTAATACTAACTCTGACCTTGATAGAACTATAGTGAGTATTCGACTGCTACCATGGCAAGTTAAAGGTTTGACTAGTGCTATTAAAGCAAATGCCATAATCAATTTTCCGCACAACATCATAATTCAGTTTTTTTTCTACAAGAAACAAAATTTAAAAGGGATAAGGTTGACATTTTCTTGGTTAAAAAAGAGCATGGGGATGCTTAGTCTTATCAAAATCTGAAAAGGGAGTCATTATTTTAATTCACAAATTCTTGGGATAGACAAAGGAAACATTCTGGAATGGTGAAACGTTCTGGAATGGTGAAACATTCTGGAATGGTGAAGATAGCAGATGATTAATAGTCAATACGACATTTTGCTTGAGCACATTTAAGAACTACAGTGAATGATCCTACACCAGTGAATATATTTCTGAGGGCTATTAGCATCCACAGTAAAAGAAAAGAAAACAGAAAAACAGCACATCTACAGAGTTTAATAACTACAGACTGATAGTGGCACCCCTCCTCCAAAGTATTAGAGAAATGCATCCATATGCAGCTGATGCAATACCTAACCTCAAATAACTTGTTGTCAGAAACACATCATGGCTTTAGGCCCCAGCACAGCACCAATACTGATCTATTACATTTTACCAATATAATAAACTGACATAGAAATGATGTTCTGCTTGTGTTAACCATGTTCTTAGACCTGTCAAAGGCAATTTGATACTGTCCGACACCAGCAACTGCTCATTTGACTCTCCTCAATAGGACTTTCACAATACTCTGTGTTGTGGTTACCTATCTAGAAGGTAACAAGCCATCAAATGATAATAAACCTACTTATCCTTTCAACCAGTTAATACAGGTTTGCCTCAGGGCTTTATCCAGGGTCTTCTACTATTTAATATAGTTATTAATGAGTTCCATACCTCCACTCACCATGCTAGCTTAGTTTGGTATGCAGATAACTCAACATTAATATGTGTGGGCTCAATAATAAATAAACTCAAAAACCTTATGCAAAAATCTTTCTCCTCCATAGAAACCTGGCTCTAAGAAGCAAACCTCTTACTCAACCCCAAGAAAACTAAGTTAATGCTTTTCACCTCAAAAAGTTGCCAAAATCAAAAGGAATATTTTACCATAAAGTCAGCAAATAATATTGTCATTGAATCTGTAACTCACAGTAAACTTCCAGGTGTTATAATAGATGACCATCTCAAATATAACCACCATATACTGCACACCATTAAATCTACACACCAGAAACTAGGCTCCTTTTATAGGATCAATGGATTCCTTACAGACACTGCAAGAAAAACTCTAGCCACCACCTTTTTACTACCAAGTCTCTTATACACCGCACCTATCCTACCAAACATAAACAATACTCAAAGAAAGAAACTTGCTTTCTACTACAATAAAATAGCTAAATTTGCCAGCAGTCTCAAAGAAATTAAGCTGTCTAACATATTCACAACTGACTATAGCACACAAACTCATTCAGCATCCAGAAAAATGCTCTCCACTACAAAACTTATTATTACCCTACTGTCCAGAAAGGGACCTCCTTTCTAGTAAAAAAAATCTAATTACTTATAAATAAGTCAAATAATGTTGCAAGAGACTCGCTCTACTCCCAGTGTATTACTAAACTCTGGAATAGTATCCCCATGCAAGTAAAACCCTCTGACAAACTCAGTAGTTTTAAACCTTTGCTTAAACAACACCTTAACCAATCCTGGTCCTGTACATGCTCATCACAGGGTTAAAATGTTTTCACTATGCAATACTATCCAAATACTCTCTTTAAGCACAATATTCTCAACCTCTTACTGAAATGACAAAACAATTTTTATACATAACTGCTGCCTGTATAATCCACTAAGTTGCATGTGTGCTTTCTATTTAGTACCTTCCACCTTTGTAAAATCTTAGAATGAGTATGTATAAATGCAACTACTGTTTGTGTATAAATTTAAATATAAATGTAACTACTCTGTGTTTGATTGGAACCTAGTATAATGCAATGTAAGCAAATGGAGCTTTTCTCCTGGGCTGCCTCTGAAAATATGTATTATTCAGTCTGACTTTCCTTGTAAACAGAGAGGTGACATTGATGCAATGCTATGGCCCATCTGAGATGTAGTACTCCCAGGGAGAATTCATTTGACTAAAGTGTTGGAAGTGATTAAAACAAGAGTCAAGGAATTTGAACTACAAGATAAATCAAGACTCATGTCTAGATGCAAAAATAGTTATTTTATGGCCAATATGAAAGACTAGTGAAATATATATTTTTGGCTAACATTAGGATGTTTGTTGCCTAAGGGAGTACAGGCTGGGATATATATTACATTATTAGCTGACCCCAGTCTAGCAATGCTTTGCTTGATGGATCATATAATTCACAGTACAGTAAATTAAAAAAAAAAGAATCTGTCTTCTTGCTAAGGATGTAGAGAGTTGCACTTACTCTGAGCTTGCATACATGGTTCTGTATCTGTTAATTTTCAGAAGGAAACTCAGGAAAGTACATTTTTGTGTTTGTAACCACTTAACTGATTTGCCATTTTGAATTGTTTTTGCCAATTTAAATATTTTTTTTTGCATTGTTTTAATACTTTCTGCATTTTCTCAGCCATCTGTGTGACCAGGTATGGGAGCCATCTGGGGATAGAGTGATAGTTGATCTAAGTGAGAGTTGGACTAATTACCCCATGCCTGAGGTAGCTGTAAGTACATTGTTTTAATACTTTCTGCATTTTCTCAGTCATCTGTGTGACCAGGTATGGAAGCCATCTGGGGATAGAGTGATAGTTGATCTAAGTGAGAGTTGGACTAATTACCCCATGCCTGAGGTACCTGTAAGTACATCTGCTTCAGGCTTCATTTGTTTCCATTGCGCTTTTGTTTTTCTCACTGTTAACCATGCACTGAGCTCAGTACTGCTCTTCTGGATAGTTCCATAGGTGGTACTGTGTGCAAATGATTTCCTTCTCTTGCATACTAAATCCTATGAATTAGACACCCATTTCTGCTCTATGTAAACAACTTGTGTTTACTTATACAAGCTTCTTCTTACCTACTTGTGTCTCAGCAACCCAGCTATTAGTTGAGTTTATATGTACATACTGATGTGTGAAGCATCACTGATCCAAAGAGACCCCCCCCCGCAAAATACTCTCACAGTACATCTGCATTTCTCTCACAGACTCTCAGTATACAGCTGACATGGGGAACCCGGTTAATAACCCCTTCTAGAATAGCCTGCCCTAGGTTTCTTGGGCAGTGCAAAATCTGCCACATGTTGACTGAAAATGAAACCCTACTCAACCAAGAGGTTCTCTCTGTGAAAGGAGTGGATCCTTAACTAAACTGGATGTGTCCCTCTCATGGCCGGTTGTACATAGTAAGCAAATCACTGTTTTACCCTCGCTGGCACTCCCGGCTTTCCCAGACTGTCTACACAAAACTGTCAAACACTGATGCCATTAAAACATTTCTACCCAAGCCACCTACAACTCCTAGATCTGGACGTCAGCCAAAGGCCCCAGACGTACCACCAGTACACAACCCCTCTTCAAAAGATCACAACTAGCATACAGCACACTTTCATACAGTTACAAAAAGGGGTCACTTACCTGGCAAGAAGAAGCTCTTAATGCATCGAGGTGAAGATAATAAAGCTGAATATGTTCTGGTCATAGGTGACACTATTGTCAGACACACAGATGCACCACTTACCCCACTGCAGAAAGACAAGGTAATTGTTATCTGCCTCTCAAGTGCCACGATTCACAATGTTTCTAAGTCTATCAATTCCCTTCAGCATAAGTACACATATGACCTTGTCATTGTGCACATGGGAGAAAATGACTTGACAGACTACCCCTGGGATCATATGAAGAGGGAAATGAAGGAGATCTCTGAATAAGCATTGGAACGTGGCATGAAATTAGCCTTGAACAGTATCCTACTGTCACCAAAAACTATGCCACATTCATTACAATCAAAACTTATTTGACTTTATCCATTGGCTTAGCAATTAGAGTCCTTCAAGGGGCATATATATATACATCTATCTATATATATATATATATATATATATATATATATATATATATATATATATATATATATATATATATATATATATATATATATATATATATATATAAAATCCTGAGATAGCCTGCACCTGCAAGGCCTGTCTCTGCAAATTACTGATGCAGCCAAATAAAACCAAGACTGCATAAAGGTAGCGCTGCTCAATGCTAGAAACCTTAACAGGAAGTTGCCATCCTTACAAGTCTCCCTAACTGTTGAAAATACAGATATTTGTGTGGTTATGGAAATATGGTTCCAGAATATTGATAGCACTCCTGCCTACCACATTCTCAGGCCCAATACCAGAAATGAAAGAGCTACTGTATGGGGTATGTCTGACTTCCTAGGAAGTCAATTCACCTAGAAAATGTTATGGCAGGATAACAACTTTGAACTCTTCTATACCCTTCTCTCAGTAAATAAAACTACATTCCACATAACAGAAATTGACAAAACCCCATTCATGGTATCATGATGCCAATCTAAACAAACTGGCATCCAGCCCTATCAAACCCAGCATTATTCTCTTGGGTGATTTCACTATTCATCCATTAATTGGAAAACCTACACCACCACTAATATGTATGCACAAAGATTCCTGGCCTTCATTAATGTTGGCTCCTTAGACTAATTAGTTCCTGTTCCAAGGGGGGATACTAAAATATTACATCTGGTTCTTACTAAAATAGCCCTTCTATGCTCATCATCTTTAGTTACCACATCACTGGCCAAATCTGATCACCATTCAGTAACATTCAGTATTAGGTTATAACCAAATCTGCCACAAACCATTCTGTTTTTAGAGACTAGTCTAAGGCAAACCTACTCCAGCTAATTTTCTGACCTGATAGCATTTCAGCTCCTTCTTCATCTCAGTCACCATATCCCCCATGCTGACACAGTTGCAGATAATTTCTATGCCCACCTCAAAGCATGCATTGAAATATAAGCCCCCATAACATGCAATTACAATGTCAATTCTATGAATAAGCCCGAAATATGGAACCCATGGATAAGCAACCATACAATAACAGGAAGAAACTCTTAGCTTGTATGTGTAAATTTAATACCCAATCATTTGGATGAGAACCCAAAAAGATCAATAAAGAACTCAGAAGCAAAATGAAATCTTCCAAAAGTAAGTATTTACTGAAAATTTACATCTATGCTAAGGGCAACCCGAATACCTTCTTCAGTTATGTCAGAAACCTTAGAACTAATACCCAGCAATGCATGGAGCTATACATAACAACAACACAAATTCTTCACCTGAGGACAGCCAACATACTGGCTAACACATTTACATAATAATTAACTCCCCCAGCCTCCATTCAGTTTTCCACAACAAATTAGCAAGGTCAAGTCATACGTCAATCTGTTTTAAGCACTTCCTGGGTCCTTTCTGCAAGGCCAAGAGCACTTGCTCAGTGAGTCTTTATAGTATATCAGGTTGCTTCCTTTTAAGTACCAGACATTGTCTCATATACTTGCTTTTAAACCTATTCAGTCTCAGCTTCTCCACTGGACTCATACTACAGGCATGGAGAACTGCTGTAGTCCTCCCGCTCCACAAGGGGGGGGGGGGGGACATACTACCAACTCAGGTAACTATAGACCGATACGCCTCACCAGGCTTATCTGTAAGGCAATTGAAGACATTATTATGAAGCTTATTAACAAGGATATAGGCAGTCTACAAACACAGGACCCAAGCCATTCTGGTTTTGTTAAAGGCAAATCTTGCCTCATGAACTCAGTGGGCTTCTTTGAACATGTCACTGATGTATTAAATGAAGGTGAATTTGTTCACACTGCCTACCTGGACCTGGAAAATGCCTTTGATATCATTCCATAATCTAGCATTATCAATAAGCTAAATGTAAATCCCTATGTTACCCTCTGGACAGAAGACTGTTTACCTACCAAACCTAAACTCTCTTTGATATTCATTTTCTGATGTCAAGGTTGACACCAAAGGCCTGTGGTTGACAAGGTTTGCAGATGACTGCAAACTCACAGTGGTTATTAACTCCTCATCTATCTACCAATCAGATTCTCCAGGAGGGTATAACACCAACAAATGTAGCCTGGACTATAGCCATAGACTAAATATTAAGCAATACAGAAGTGGCCTTCAGCAAACACGAGCACCAATTCACCTACCACTTAGGTAACATTCCTTTAAAAGTTACTCAGTCAACAGGGACCTGGGCATTTTTTTATACTGAACAATCTTCTGATTATCATGCACTAGCATAGCAAGGATGGGGCAAGATGGACAACTGCCCAGGGTGCAAAGTATTGGGGGGCATTATCAACCGATCCTATTATCTCTTTAATGCAATTCTAGCTTTTAGAAGCTGCTATTGCATTTGCAGTCAAACCTGAGCACTGTAGCGCTCCATGTGAGATCTAAACTATAGCAACTGATTGCTACAATGTAGCAAATAGTTTGCTTTAGTTTAAATGTAAAAAAAAATGTTTAACTAAAACCTGAGCACTTCAATACTCAGTGCAGGCAGGGTATAAACTGTAGAAACTATTGCTACATTTGTAGCAAACAGTTTGCTACAATTTAAAAGAAGAAATTGTTTTTAATACAATGTTTTATGATGTTTAGGGGCATGTACATGTCTGAGTATATAACTCAGCTTGAGAGACTGCAGTATTTCCTCACCAAGACGATCAATAGTATGTCTTCCTTAATGCCACAAAGTGATGTGTCTCTTTTTTGTTTCCTGTGTGCACTCTTGTTCGGGAGCCTTACTCTGACCTACAGAGCCTCAAAGTATCCAGTCTTATGTAACCTTGTGTGCATCCATAAAGCAAAAAACACCCTAAACACTAGTTCAAGAAATATAAATCCCTCTTTTATGAAGTAGACTTCCCTTGGATGTAAAACAAAGCAGCCCTCTCTCACCCTCTTTATGCAAAATCTGGATAAATGGATGGGCAGTCTTGAACACACCCCATGTCTGGCTCCTCACTGAGAGGTGTCAAAAACAGGTTTTAAATAGACTCTAGGTCTGTCTTTTATGCCCTCCTTCAAGGGGGTTTTAACTGGATATTAATTATTCATGTCTGCAGGTATTCATTTTATTTATTTATTTTTATTTTGTTTTACATTTGTTGACCAGGATAGTCTGACTGGATATATGTCCATTTTCAGCGGAGGCCCAGGGAGAAAAGCTCCTAGATAATAATACACATTGAACATTTAGTAAATGATCATTTCAAGCAGATTACAGTCATAAGTAATATCAGCATTTAGCACATATAGTGCTAACTTATTATAAAACACTTTACAAAACATAACATTATTTTTAAAGTTATGTATACACAATTCAGGTTTAAGACATGTAGAGCAGCAGTTATACAATTGACCCTTCTTGAAATGGTGAGGTAGAAAAAAAATTAGAAGTAGTATTCATAATTTGGGTTCTTGTAGCTTGGCTGCCTGTTACTAACCTAGGTGCCATTACTGGGCTAACATTGTTGAGCAGGATGTGTGTATATTTTTTTCTGTCATACCAATCTTTATTAATATAAAGTATAGTCACATATGAACTTCAATTTCTATTATGCCAAACAGTTCAAACTAGCACTAGAAAACTAAATTTCATAGCAAAATAACACAGCTATCTATTATTTAAATGAAATAAAACAAATATTCAATATCTATGCAATTTCTTCATTTTCAATTATGAAGAGTACCAACTCTTTAGATTATAACTAACTCTATGAATCTAACAATCCACACATCCAGCTAGTGTTTCCAATTGTTAAACAATAAGGATAAAACTGCAGCTGTAAAAGTTTTAATTCACAAGAAATCTGTAGGTGGGTATTTACAAGATTAATTCCAAATGATAAAAAGTTAAGACTTAATATAATCATCATAAAAAAGGTAACATCTCAGCACTAGGGTTATCACCTGTCCCACTTTGTGAGGGACAGTCCCTCTTTGGGCAGTTGTGCAGTTGTGTCCTGACAAAAAATATTAAAAATGGCAAATGTCCTGAGATTGTAGGACATAATTATGCCCTATATTGTATGTAATAGTTGCATAATGCAGTTATTCTGTATCTAAAATACCTAAATGTTATAAGAAACAGAATAAGCAACTAAAATGCTACAAGAATAAGCTATTATGTAGGCAAAAAAGTTAAGTTCTATCCTTTGTACTGACCGTGGGTATGTGTCGGCCTGTAAAATCTGATGTTTGTCCTGAAAATGTCCCACTTTGGCCATTTGAAAAAGTCACAACCCTACTCAGCACCCATTTTATGTAGTCAGTGGAAGCCTGCCAGTGTTTCCTAAATGAAGAATAATATAATAGTAGGACCAAATAGTATGTTTTAGCTTTTGCAATGCTAACACCTACCTGAAGAGGTAAAATATCTGTTAAACAGATGGAAGGGAGTTGATTGCCAGCAATTTTACTTAGCTAACCAGCTTCTAGCATGCAAAAAGGAAAATCACTGTTACCACTCATCTTTGGTAATAACATTCATAGCTGGCCTTAAGCATAGGCCAACTATGCAGCCGCCTAGGGTGCCGCTGTAGCAGGGGCACTTTTCCAGTATTTACTTGGTGTAGGTAGACCAGGATGGGGGCCCCATATGGTGTGGTAGGGGGCGCCATGGAGCCCTTTTGCCTAGGGCACCAGCTGACCTAAGGCCGGTCCTGATAACATTCTATAACACTGTCTCCCATTTATATACAATTTACCTTGTATATACCATGTCTCCTCCTATAGGGCTGCATATATCTGTCTGAGGTTGTAAACTTGAATAAGATGGATGGCAGATAGGCTTAGGATAACTTTGCACCCTGATAAAAAACACCTCATCACTGCAAGGCCACATTGAACACATGTAGGCCTACCTATCCTCCATTCCTTTTTGTTAAGTATAGAATGAATAGGTAGCTGCTTCCTACTACTTCTCCTTAAGGTTACCTAGCAACAGGATAAAGTTAAGACCCACAATTCTGCTCAGATCTAGAAGTATATTAATGTCCAAATAAACCACTTCTTTAATTAGTGTTACTGGCAACTGACAAGTTAATGTGCTCCTATATCTTACTACTTCAGTTAACTGAAAAATAGGGTTTATTACAGTTGGCTTTCAGCCCCATAGTGACAGATAGTTTATCCAAGGTTGCAAAGACTTCAGTCACTTGATACACCAGGTTACCCAAGCATTACCCTCACCCCCAAATGAATCCCATATTGCCTAAGCCTAGAAACTTACTTATACCAATGTACTCACTTTCTTATACCATCTTCCTGCCAAGGTATAGCAAGGAATGTATTAATTAAAAAATGCATAAAGTATTCCATTAGTTACTTTCCACTCAAAGCACAAACTCACAAAAATATATATAACAATTAACAAAACCAGCAGATTTGCAATACTTGTTGACCAAACAATCCATCGTTGTTTACATTCTAAGCTGGTTAAATGGTTAAACAAAGAGCAACCCTACTGCTTTCCTCTTAAAATCATCATGTTGGGTCAATGCCCCCCATTAAAATGCAAGCTGCAAATCAGACACCACCACTATACAGTGAGGGATAGAAAAAGAAGGTACTCTTTCTGTACTTAGACCTAGATTTAAAACAGCTGTGAGTAAAAGGGCTTTCACAAAGTTTGCACGTACCATCTGTAATCAGACAAGAAGATATTTTATTCATTTTCAAAAGTAAGGTGAAATAATCCTTTCTTAAGGGATGTACCTGAACCTGCAATAAAGAATTGGGTTAAGAACCCAAGGGAAATAACTTCAAGCACATCACCAAAGTATTCATGTTGTGTACAATATTCACGCTGCAGTAACTTTAAAATTCCTCAGTATGAGTTGTATCATTCTTATTGCTTTATCATCAAAACCTGTATTATAAATAGTATACTATTTTGTACAAGTGTGATGTTACTGAATATTTTTGTACTGGTAACTGTAAAACACAACGCATTCACCAAACAATATAACACTACTAATGGATGAAGGTGTTACTGTCAAATTGTATACATTCTTGTATTAAAAATATGGTCTGTAAATCTGCAGTTGTCTTTCTCTATCTACTTTGTAAATATTTCTCTACTAAAAATATTGCCAATCTGCATTTTGCCTGTCTTTCTCTGGGATTCATTAATGCCTGCACTAAGTGAACAGAAAACACAAGCATAACTCATACCTTTGCCCTCCTTATTTTAGTTTTCCTATTGATTTTCTTGCAGCTTTAAGTATCAAAGGGGATTCATAAAGGTACAAAGTGTAATCTTTCTGAGTGACTAAAAAGCACAAAACATGTGGTAGAGATGTTCTTGAACAGAGATCTTGTACAATTAGTGTCACTTCATGTAGGCATTAATCTGCATTGTAAATGGCCTGCTTTTGTAACTAGTGTGATATCTCGGAGTATTTGATGTACTAAACTGTTGCACTTCTAGGCCAGAGCTGTGGCACAAAATGATCTGGTGACCACCCTATCTTCCCAGTTATCAAATGGCAATAAATAAATAAATAAATAAATAAAACAAGATGCTTGTTGACAACATAATCTATACTCATGGCCTTCGGCTTACCTAAAATACTTTCCAATTGCTGAAATGTAAACTATTGCACCTCACCTCTATCCAGAGGGCGAAACAACTCTCTTTTGCAGAAAGATCCATTTACCTACTTAATGCACTCACTTTTAAAGTACTTCATAGCAAATACTGCCCTCCTCTTAGAAACAAATTAGCAGCTCCTAATTAGTTGTACTCCTTTTACTACTATAGCTCCTGTAAAGTAAAAAGGCCCCATTTTACTACAGCCAAATGCAAAAGATATTTCAATAAAATAGCCCAAACATCCTAGACTAGTCACCCAAATGAAATTACAGCCTGGCAGGATGTGTAAACTTGCAAGAAAAACTTGAAAAACTTCCTTATCAAGGAATATAAATGAAAATATTTCAAGGTTGCTGTCTAGTTGACCACAGCATGAGAAAATTGCTACATATATTGTCATCATTAGTCCTACTGTCGGACACCAGTGACTGCATCTAATTTATTATATACTATTACACCAAAGCATTTATATCCTTTTTTGCTGTAACTTCACAAATTATTTATACATTAGCAATTTGTAGTTTGAAACTTCACTTTTTTCTTAACTGCTTTCATTTAATTCAGCTTATGCTACTAAGGTTTAACATTAAAGACACAAGTGCATCAATTTATTTGGGATTTGAACATTTTTATAAAGTGACATTTGAAAGCTTTTCCTGCTGGAGACTTTATGAATAAGATTGAAAAAATAAATATATTACCACTTTGGAAAGTCTATTTATTTTAGAGCTTGGAACTACAACTAAAAAATGAACTATCTGTGCAATTTAAGACTTCAGATATGGATGAGTCAGGATTAAAACTGTTTTTTCTTTCACTGTGTAATAAAGTACATGAAGTTAGAAAAATTATGTGATGAAAGAAATTAATGGAATGGGGTTGGGAAGTGTGGATAACAACAGATGTTAAAAACAGAAACATTCAACATTTTTCAAATACAATAATTGTGAATGGTAAGAGAGGATTTGTTAGGTACTGGGGCCAACCCAACACATGTTATTTCTGTGCGGATTAAAATAATTTCTTACAAGACTGTATTAAACAATGGTGTGGCCAATGAGGGGAGATGGGACATACAGCAAAATATTCTAAGCCTTTTTGTGGAAAATGTAAAGACTTGGACACTTCTGATTTAACTGTCCCATGTTAGAAAATGAAAGAGTAGATAAAAAGGGAAGCTCAGAAGAAAGACAAATGGCAGAAAATATTACTGCAGATGATGTTGAAAGAAAAGGTGATATGGGGGAAGGGGATACTGAAGAAAGGTTAAACAATGAAGGAGTTATTAGAGAAGCAATGTTATTAAAATACAGAAAGATAACAGATTTACAATTTTAGAAAAAGGAGAGAAGAAGGGAAAATAGAGACAGGAGAAGAAGAATAACAAGACAGTGAAAAATCAGTTGTTGGTAGACTTAGGAGAAAGAAAGAAATAACACCTGGAAAGTTAAACACAAAAAAGGAAAAATGTGATGCAGGAATGTTAGCATTAAATGTGAATAACATTATAAATGATATAACAGGTTTTGTGGTGGTGAAATTGTGATAAACATACAAACGGATGCTTTTTTTTTCTTATTAAATACCAGATGCAAAATGAATAAAAAAGGAAAAGAATACAGGCAGTATGGGGGGGGGGGGGTAAATTGTTTGGTTGTTAAGAAATGAAACATTCTGGAATAGGAATTCTTATAATAAAGAAATAAATAAGAATTTTAGGTATAACAATAGTAGTACCAAGAAGGGCAGTGATATGTGCTACTAGAATAAGAGAAAAAAAATGAATTTAATAGTGATTTATACGTATTCTAATAGGATGGAGAGAAAACAGCTGTTTGAGGAAATAAAAAAATGTATTAACAAATATGCAAATTGTGTTGGCAGAAGATTTTAAATGTAATCGAGGAAAAAAAGTGAAAATTACCCCAGGACATTAAGATGCTTCAGGGAATTAATAAAATGTGAAACATAGAAGTAGAAAAGAATAGAGAATAAGCATGAAAATGGAATATTTATGACTGAAATTGATTCAATACTTTACCTCAAAAGCATGAAAGAAATAGAGTACAGATGGCAGGGTTTTCAGATCATAGAGCAATATGGGCAAGAATAGGGGAAGACAACAATAACAAAGGGAAAAAAGGGATAAAGAGATTACCTGCAGAGTTCATAGGTTCATAGGTTCATAGGTAGGTACTAGGCTATCGGCCCAAGGGCCTAAGTAAGTCTAGCCAACAAGGTTCCCTGGCTTATGCCACCCAAGAAAGTTAATTTCCTGTGCCCCTGTCGAGCCGAGCCACAGAAGTGATTTCCGGGGTGTATTTCCTATTTCCCATCCACTCATCAAGATTTTTCTTGAAGAGTGCTAATGAGGAACTTTGCTTGACATAGATGGGTAGCTTGTTCCAGAGTATGAGAAGTCTCTGGGACAGGAATCTATCCCTCCAGCATGTCCTGTTTATTGTGGTGACAAAGTTTAGGGCCCTAGAGATTGCAGCTCAGAGGGATTGGGATTTCTTAAGGTGTAGCATGTCCAACAGCTCTGGGTTTGACATAGCTTTATATGTTAGGCAGAGATCTCCTCGGAGTAGGAGATATGCTACAGAGTAAAGCTGGAGTTTTTTGAGACTGTCAGTGTAAGGCATGTGTTTGAGGCCAGTAATCCTGTTTGTGAGTTACTTCTGTGGCCTTTCCAGCTGCTGAAGATGTCTTGTGAGGTACATTCGAAAAGGGGCATTGCACTCTATAATGGGCCTAATGAGTGCCGAGTAGAGGGGAACAATGACCTCTTTTTTCCTGGATGAAAACCCTTTTGTGATGAGATGTGCCACACAGAAGGATTTCCTGACTACTGTGGCAATGTGATTATTAAAGGAGAGAATACTGTCCACCTGGGTCCCAAGGTCTCTTAATAATCATTCGGCATTAAGTAGACTGCCGTTTATGTGATAGTTCATGGGTACAGAGTTTTTACCAAAGGGGATGACAATGCAGTTTAAAAATAAGGAAGAAATGATAAGAGAGAAATAAATATTATGGAAAGATCATAACAATGAGACCATGTTATTAAAAAAAGGATGCAGAGGTGGATATTTCATAAGAAGTATAAAAATGCATTTAAAAGTGGAATGAAGAATACAAAAGCAATAAGATGAAATATAAAGGCATTTTACAAAATTATGAGAACAAGAGAATAAGGGATAGACAAAATAAGGGAAATACAAAAAAAACCCCAGATATATGGAAAGTAGAGAAAAGGTGAAAATAATGTTACATAAGCCACAATTTTTTTGTGAAGGGAAAGAAAGAGGAGGCATTCCCTTATTTAGGAAATAAGTGAAAATGAGAGAAGGATGGATGGTTGTTATCATAGATGGCAAATGAGAAATACAATCAAAAAGATATTATGGAGGTGATAGAACATTTTGTACAGAAAATGTATGAAGAAGAGGAATATGTGGCAGAAAGATAACATTTATATGAAAAAAGGATAAAAGAAATACAGAAAAAGTGAAGACCTATGAAACCTAAGTATAGTGACTATAAAATATTTATGAAAATACTACAAAAAAGAATGGAGAAAGTATTGAATGAGGTAGTATAAGAAGTTATTTATGGTATAAAAGGAAGAGAAGTGAAATTATAGTGAAAGAACTAGTAGAGATGATACTGAAAAAAATAAATAAGAAATACTGATAGCTTGTGATGTAACTAAAACCTTTGATAAAGTGAGCTATGAAGTAATTTGGGAGATTTTAAGGGTGTATTGCATAGAGAAAAATATTAATGTAATAAAGAAATGTCCCCTTCTGCAGCTGGATGTTCCCCTTGGTGACTGTGTGCTTTATGACTAGGAGAAAACAGTGACCTCATACAATTGGCACCCCCACCCCCCCAAATTGAAAGTGCTGTCCTGGACAGTTCTCCTGTGGATCATGCTGCAACAGCTTTTATTATAACATTGACAGGACACTACTTTACTTTACAAGTGAATGTAGGTGCCTCATTCATGGTAAACTTGCTCCTAAACTTTTATACTTATAAGCTACTTGTACTTTATTCAGCTATTTTGTCAATACTTGTATGGCATTGTAGTGCTCACTAAGCCAGGGTCAACAGCTGCATATGACCCTCTCATAGCCCCCCCCCCCCCCATTCTTTCAGACTAGCAGATTTCCCTCCAGTGTCTCCCTTCAATACTTCTTGTAATTTGGTGACCCTGTTCCTCAAAAATGTATTTGGACCCAGGGCTTATAATTCTCTAACAAAGGGATACCTTCAACCCTCTATCTTACTACCAGGCTTTTCCCTTGGACTTTCACAGACTAGTGATGACATTCTTATTTGATTTTCAAAAGCTAGTGCAAGTACTTTCTTTAATTCATCTTTATTGTAAAACCATCCTATACAATTTTCCTTTATTCCTGACTTACCTGTTAGTGTCTACACTGATACTGATAGTTTTTATTCTGCAGACTCATTTCTGCTGTCACTTTGCTAGCTCCAGGTGCTGCCTGCTCCATTCGCCCTCGCTGCACTCAGGCTCACTCCACTCCCCCACCCTATTCCCACCCACCCCAGGATTGATTTCCTTTATTCCTAGAAAGGTTCCTCCCCTTCTCCCTATCCTTCAGTCAGCTCTCCATCTACACTTTTTAATCTCACTTCATCCATTATTTCATCAAATGATGTGTCCACACAAATCACCATTTCTCATCCCAATCACCCTTGCTTTCCTTACCCTTCTGCAATTAACTTCCATCCACACAATTACACCACAACTTAAAACCTTTACCCATCACCTCAACCATAAGTCTACCTACACCCAGCTACCACCTAATTCATCCAGTGCTTATTGCATTATACAACCACTCTGCTACCAGATTTAAACTAGTAACTGATGCAAATACTAAACGTAGCCTAACAACTCTGTACAAACATCCCATACTTAAAAGAAAATGGATAACCACACACACCTACCTCTCAATAAAGCAAAACTTCCCCTACCTGAGGACATCCACCCCAACCACGGACCAACCCTAAATCCCACAAACCAATAAATCTCTCACCATAGCAACCATTAACCTGCAAAGTATCAGGAATAAAATTCTAGACTTCCATGCCTGGATTTCACACAGTAGGCCAGATATAATAGCAACCACAGAAATCTGGCTTAAACCATGTATAAATACTCTCTACCACCTGGCTACTCCTGCTTAAGATATGACAGACACCATAAAAAAGGTGGAGGTGTTGCATTAATTTAACCAAGTCATTTCACATTAGTACCATATACCAACCCCATCCCACAATTCGCATCTGCCAAAATTGTTGTAGCTTTCCTACAACTGAGTACTAGCAAAAAGCTCTGCATCATTAGAATCTATATCCCACCATGCAATAATATACCCATCCTAGAGCAAATCCTTGCCTGGACTTCAAAAACCTTTAGCAGTGAGACAATTGCCCTTGGAGATGTCAACTTAGATTGGACAGAAGTCAGAAAAAGCCAACCTTCAATAAATATACATCTATTCATCTATACCCAGCTTATCAATAAAGTAACTAGACCCAACAAAGCAACAACTAGTGGTTCCATTATAGACTGGATATTAGTCTCACACCCAAACAAAGTAGCTTCACCAGGGACTCTACCTCAAACAATAAGTACTCACCTCCTAGCATACATAATACTTAAATACACCCAAGCCCACAGCCAATACCAGTATAGACTAACTAGAGATATCTCTAATCTCAACCAAACAACTTAAAATGACACCCCGGCACAAGTAAACTGGAGCATTCTCAAAGTTCTCCCATTAGATGAAGCTGTTGAATTATTTAATTCAACCTTCTTAGATATCCTAAACAATCTAGTCCCCATATGGCAAAAAAAAAGAATTAAAAACAACAATAATTAAACAACTGATGTCTAAAAGATACAAATATTGGAAGCTTTGGCAAAAAAAAACAAAAACAAAGACCCCCTCAATAACTCCTACAATTCAAACAACTTTGTAATCAAGCAAAATGTGCAGTAGTAAAAGACAAAAAAAATGCTATCTAACCAAAAATACCATAAACAAAACCCTAAGAAATTCTGGAATATGATCTCATCCCTACTTAATCGAGGATCCAATATCAACCCCTGTCCTGACCCAGACAAATCCCCCACAGAAATTGCCACAATATCACATTTGTATTTTCTTATGTATACTACATTTTATTTATTTTATACTTTGTTAATTATTGTAATGTGTGCATTAAAATGTAATGTTACTCATGGAGCTTTTCTTCCCAGGCCTCTGCTGAAAAAGGACCTGTGTCCAGTCAGACTTTCCCAATAAACAAATGTTGAATAAATGAATAAATAAATAAATAAAATAAAAATTCAACTTACATTTTATAGACCCCATTGCTAAATTTACAGGAAACTTCCCTCAAATAAATATCACAGCACACTCAGCAAATATAAACTCCACGCCAAACTTCACCTTCTCACCATCCCTACCTCAACTATCCTGAAACTACTCCTTAAACTCAAACCATGTACTAATATGCCTAATAACCTTCCCCCAACATACATACAGATGTCAGCAAAGTCTATATCTTATCCATTTAGCATACTTATCAATAGATCTTTCCCAGAACAGCCACTACTCACTATCTGGAAAAAATCTTATATTCTCCCACTACATAAAGGTAGCCAAAACATAGATTTCACCAATTTCTGACCCATAGCAATCCTTTCCCCTCTATCCAAAGTTCTAGAAAATTGTGTCCACAATCAACTCTTAAAGCATCGCCTAGACAATAAAATCTTGTCCCCCACCAAATATGGTTTCAGATCTGGACACAGTACCACCACTGCCTTTATATCATTCTTGGACATTGTAAACCATGCAAGAGACACAGGGAAAATAGTGTCTTCTTTATTCCTTAACCTACCAAAGACATCTGATATCATCTCACATTCCCTACTGCTCACTAAACTATCTAACCTAGGAATCTCACCCTCTGCAATAGACTGGTTTTCTAACTATCTTACAAATAGACAACAAGCAACAAAATGGGACCAGTACTTCTCACCTTATCTCCCGATATCAACAAGAGTTCCCCAAGGCTCTATACTTGGGCCCCACCTTTTTAGCTTATTTGTTAATGACTTCCACTCTTCCCTGTCCCAAATCTCAGTTATTCAATATGTGGATGATTCTACCATCGTCTGCTCTGCCTACTCCACCAGTGAACTGCAAAAACTAACTCAAACCACCTTCTCATCCAAAGAAACATGGATAAACAACAATTACCTAGCCCTAAATAGTAACAAAACCAAACTCCTTCTATTCACCCCTAAAATATTCATCCCAATAAACAGGTCAGAATTTACTATTCAGTCTCAAAGCAGCACTGTCATCAAAGTATTGCCGCACACTAAACTCCTTGGAGTTACTATCAATGAAAATCTCTCCTTTTTTTTTCCAAACATCTTTATTAAATTTACAGATATGACAAAGGTAATCTTACATTTATATAAATGAAAAACATACAGAATGATATCACTTAAGTTGCAAACCATTTACATCACAGACACCATTGAAACAACTGTAGCTGTAAACATTATACATCACTTAGAAACCATCCAGTCATTGTCAGTTAAGCATTATATGTCTCATTCAAATCCTGCCTCTTAAACTTCATTCCTGCTCTGCATATATTGTTCCCACAATTCCCATTGTTTTCCTATGTAGTATGCTCCTTACCTTTCCTAAAGATCCCGATTCCAGTTGTTTTATCTCTGCTACTATATTCACTACTTCTAGTAAAGTTGGTCTAGACTTTGATTTCTATTTTCTAGTAATTGCTTTTTTGGCATCCACCATAATTAGACTCAGCAAGGCTTTACTACATCTTGACAATTCTAATTCTGTAGCATGACTAAAAAAAAATAATCTCCCCAGTCAGTCCAACCTGCGTTGACCCTCATATCCTAAACAACATCAGAAAGATCCATCAAAAGTTGTCTGCTTTACAGACACATAACTTACCTCAACCACTCAGCCCCAAAAAACTTAGCATCCTCCTTTCTTTTACCATCTCTACTATATGGTGCTCCCCTGTTCACAGGCATTCAACTCTCTCTAAAAATGAACTCTAATCTTGGTACAATAAAGTAGCAAAGTTTGCCAACAATGCTACACATACCTCCCATCACTGTATAGCCCTTCAAAAACTCAATTGGCTCAAACTACCTAACTTTCTAACTTACCTGCAACTCACCACTGCACATAAAATCATATCTATATCAGCATATTTCCCATCCCTAGCCTCAATAATATCCCTGTACAACCCCACTAGATACCTCAGACCAGAAAATATAGAATTACCCAACCTTACAGCTGGCTAAACTCTTTACTCCATTGATATAGCCAAGGTGTGGAATTCCTTACCCACCACAATTAAAACCACTTCTAACCACACCATTTTCAAGAAGTCTCTACAAGAATACCTCCCCAAACTATGGCTCTGTGCATGTTTAAATAATTCTTCCAGCATTACATGAAGATAGAAACTCTTCTAACAACTTTAACACTTTGAAATGTCCATCTATCTTCACTTAATTTAACTCTTCTCCCTCTCAGTTTTATGCATCCTCAGCTACAAGATGAAATTTAAAGAAAAGAAAGCCTAATTCTAATTGTATATCAACATGTATATATTGTACCTGGATGTAAATCATTGTTATTTTTGTATTTTATATAACCTTGCTTACTAGTAACTTGAATCTGTTAACAGCCATTATGTAACTTTATCCCATCAATGTGTATGAAATATGTGGAGCTTTTCTCCCCGGGCCTTCAGTAAAAATGGGCACTCCTAGGCCCAGTGGATTATCCTGGAAAACAAATGCAAATAAAATAAAAACAAAATAATAATAAATGTTATGAACATTCATGGGTACAAGGCATGACAAATGGATAGATGGAAGAAATAGGTATTAAAAGTGGAAGAAAAGTAAAACAAGGATGCCCAATGATAATGTTCTTATTTCTGTTAGGAATGAATGCAGTCATACAGACACATGTATGAAATGTTGCAGTTAAGATGTGAGGTGTAAGGAAATGTTATATTACCAGTATGTATGACATATGCAGATAATTTAGTTCTAATAACAAACAATAAGGGATGGATAACTGAGATTGTAATAAGGATTGAAAAGCTGTAAAAAAAGCTGGTCTGCAGTTAAACAGAATGAAGTGTAAGTGTTTTGGTGAGATATATTTCACGGGAAAGGAAATAATGATTTTGGGTGGTGACCTTTGCTGAGTATAAATGTGTAATAAGCCAATGTAGAAAAACACTAGAACAAACAAAAAATGTTAGCTTGGTGGAAAAGTTTTTATCATTGAAGATAAAGATACATATGCTGAATGCTTATGTAGTAGGAAAATAGCATATTTAGGGGAATATATATGTTTCCCACTAAAATGGAGTTATTAGAAATACTTTAGCTTCATTTAGGGCTGAAAGATGAAGCCAATGAGAAGACAGATCATTTATAAGAGAAAGGAAGAAGGTCATTTGAATAAAAAAAAAAAAAACACTAGTACCTTTAGTTTTCAGTGCATTTATTTTGGGTAACAAAAAAGGTAAAAGAAAGATAAAAAATGATAGGTAAGATGCTATATGAAAATTGTAAAAGAATATGGAAAGAAGAAACAGGGAAAATAAAATAAACAATGGGCAGGATACAGGAAAAACTGACAACAAATGACATTATGGAATTTAAAAGTAAATAAGGTCGATGGAAAAAGAAAATAATGGTAAATATATGATTTTAGAAAAAATGGTGTACCCATGAAATTAATTAAAAGAAGATAAAAGACAATAAAAACAGAAGAAAGATAATTTTTGTAGACAATTTTCACAGGCAAGTTTTTTGGTGAAAGAAAATCTAAAGTAAAAGGTGATAGAGGAAAGAAAATGATTTGGGTATAGTGAAAAAGAAACAACAAATCACTGTTTTCTGGAGTGCAAAAAGATTAAAGAATTATGGGAAAAGATTAAAAATGAATATTGATGGGAAGGGTTTAAACATATAAATGTGAATATGATGAAGTAGGATAAAGTAAATAAGTGTGATACTGATAAATGAGATAATGTACTGTTTATGACAATGTGGGTGCTGTGGAAAAAATCTGATAATTTGTTATATAACAAGAAAAGGGAAGATCATTATGTATTATCTGAAATAAGACATTGGTTGTAGAAGAAAGTCTGGGGATAGAGGGTAAATATAAAAAAGAATGAAAGAAAAAGTCTGGGGATAGAGGGTAAATATAAAAAAGAATGAAAGAAATAGAACTGTTTAGTTATTTTTTGTGTTGATAACTAATAAATAATTTTAAATATGAATGTAAAAAGTGACTGTATAAATAACTTATATAATTTTATATGGTATGGAATGAAATGAAAATATTAATAAAGCACCCATAGTCTGAGAATTCACTAGGTGGTGCAGGAGGGATTTTATCAGATATCAGGAAATCCAAGATAGCAAAGGTTAGTGAAGTTGCTGTGGAAATGTTAGACATGGAGCTGGAGGGTGAAATGATGAAAAATTTTGCAGAATTTAATATGGTAAAAATCTGGTAGGATGGATTCTGCAGTTCTGGAAATAATGATAAATGAAAAAGAACCGGAAAAGTCAGAGACTTTCTAGTGGGGAGCTACAGTATAGAAGTTTTTCAGTGAAGTGACTGAAGGAGAAATAGTGCTAGAAGTGCCAAATGAGCAAAATGATAAAGAAGGAGAAAGGACAGGTCTAGTTGATTGATCAATCAGTCTATGGGCATGTTCTTTGTTGGTCTACAGAAGAAAGAAGCTGTAGAAAGAAATGACAGAGAAAAAAAGAAAGCATTTGCTGCAGCTGTTACAGGAGATAGGGATGTTAAACAGTGTTGTAATGTGGCAGAGATACAATTCAGAAACCAACCACAGCAGAGAATTAGTGAAAAAGACCTGTAATTAGGATAACATTAAAAGAAGAATAGAAAATAAACAAGTACTTTATTTTAACCATTATAAGTATGCCCTTAGGCATTGGGATAACAGATAGTAGGAAAGTAATTGACATAGGCAATGAGCCTTTTTGGAAAGTGACACATGATACTTTTTCTTTAGCAAAAAAATTCTGGAATAAATGTGAAAAAGTAAAGACTTTCCTTGAAAGATCTATATTTTTCAAAATTTAAATCTGCAGTTAAAAATAAGATTAATGGCAACATTTAGAACTACTGAAATAGAGGAAAGTAAATTGAGTGTTTAAATGTTTATCATGATGCGCATGAAATAAAAAGATTATGCATGAAAGAAAAATAGGGTGGAACATACACTGGAAACTGTTCAGAATAACCTGCAGCATATTCCTAATGTGGTTATAGTTAATGCAAAGAAAGTGAGTGTTAAGAACTGGGCTCAACCAAAAGCTTGCTTTTGGGGGGATTTATTTCATTTAATTCAAAGATATCTTAAAAGAAGGTGTGTCCAGTGGGAGGGGTTTAGTCATTCCATTAAAAATATCTTAAGATCTATTGTAGAAACTGTGGAAGTGAAGAACATTTCTGGCTTGACTGACATTAATTAATTGGGTCAGAATTAAAGAAAAATGTATAGGAAAGGAGCATTATGATATTCATGAAGATGAACAAAATGAAAACAGTGAATTTTAATGAAGTAAATGAAGGAAAGATGGAAAAGAACAGAATGGAAAATAAAGAACTATCTAAACACCAAGGAGTAAAGCATGAAGGAAAAGACATATAGTAATATAAATTAAATCCGGGGGGGTGGAAATTAAGGAAAATGAGACAGAGGAGTAGAAAGCTGGGAATCTGAAATCTGGCTGAAAATTCATTTAGGGAACACCACGAAAGGAAAAAAGGAAAACCAAAAAATGGTCGAAAAAAGCAAAAAGAAGGGAAAGGTTAACATAAATGTGGTATCACTGAATATGAATAATATGAAAAGTGATGTGAAATGGGCATTTTTCAAAGGTGTAGAAGGGTGGCTGCAGATGTAATTTCTTTGACTGATAAAGATGTATAGAAATAAGAAACTGGATAGAGTTTGAAATGATGTAGGAAAGAAAGATGATTTGGATGATAGGTAAGGATATGTGTTATGGTATTGTAGTTCTGTTAAAAATGAAGAAATTAAGGTACTAGACATAATAGTGATGATAGCAAGAAAAGCTGTATTTTTTTTTTTGTATTAAAAATTAGTTCAAAGTTTTAAGATTCATTGTGATTTATGCAGATGTGAATACAAATGAAATAAAAAATGTTATCTGAAGAGGTAAAATATGTAAAAGTGAATATGTCTGTTATTATGGTATAAAACTTCAACCGTAACATAAGGAAAGAGAAAGGAAAATAGGACAGGATAACAGTGTTATGAATCAATAATGAAGATGGGTATATTAAAGATATGTAAAAAGAAATTATACATATAAGCTAAGATATTAAAAACTAAGATAGATTACATTATTTGTGTGAAGACATGAAGGAAACAAATTATGGATGCAGAGAAACAACATTTTCTGACTGTACAGTACTGTGGGCAATAACACAGGAGGATGAAGAAATAAAAATGGAAGGAAAGGGCTAAAAGAGATTTTCAGGGAAAATTACTGGATGGAATGCATTAAGAAATAAAGAAAGAAACTATATAGACCATATAACATTTTTTCAGGGTTTGGTGAAATGGTGGATAGTATGCAAAGAAAAGTATAAAAAGGTAAATTAAGCAGTGGAAAAGGAACAGAGAAGAAATTGATATATATGACTCAAAAAGAGCTATGTGAAATAATCTTGAAGGGGTAAAGAGAACTTTGAAGATGTTGAAAAAAAGTCATATAAGTGCAAATTAAAAAAATGAAGATAAAAATATTTAAACTTTTTTGATAGAAAGAAAGAGGCAGTATCTCTATTTTAGGAAAAGAAAGTGTAATAAAAGAAAAAACATGAATGGGATAAAAGATGAGGAAGGACATTTAAACAGCAAACAAGTAGAGATTATTGAAATTATAGAAAAATATGTTAAATGTACAATAAAAATTTGTTAAGTGTTTAAATATGGAAGGTTGTTAAAAATTAAGAAAAAATGTAGCAAAAAAGAGGGAGGGAGAAAAGTAGAACTGAAAAAGGCCCTGAAGATGTCATAAAAAGGGAAGGAAAAATACCTGTTGATCTGAAAGAATTAGGGTATAATTTTTATAAAGAAAGGTCTGAATTTGAAAATTAAGTATTTTTGAGGTATTAAATCAATGGATGGAGGTAGGCAAGAGGAAGAAGAAATTTGTGAAGGAGTAATACAATTTATATTGACAAAAGGAGAAAGGAAAGACATAAATAAATAGATATCACATTTAGATAATACTGATTATAATTATGAAAATAACTCAGAAAATAGTGTTGAATATTATGGGTGAAGGATTTGATGAGAAAAATGTATGGAATTAAAGGGAAAAGGTAAGTGATATGTTGATTACAGTGAAAGAGGTAATGGATTGTATATTAAAAGAAGGAGGTGAAGGAAGAGAAGTGGTATACGATATAGCTAAGGCATTTGATAGTTTTGTCATAAATAAATGTTGAGTATTCTGAAAGCATATAGTATGGAAAATATACAAAAGATAGCTAAAACAGTATTTAAGAATTGCCATTTATCACTGATGGTGAATAACTGGATATGAGAAAAATGTAGCAAAAAATAAGGGTTAAACAAGGTTGCTAATTAAGTACATGCTTGTTTGTAACTGAAGTCAATGTTGTAATACAGACGTGTGTATCAGTGTTAAAAGAAGTATTGAAAGCAAAAGAAGGGATAAAGGTACCATTAATGTTAGAATGCTCAGATAATTTAGTTTTAAACTTGAATAATGTAACTCAGTTCACTTGAACTCCCACACCAACTTAGTTTACTACATCTTATAATGGCACACAAAATTATTCGTATACTACTTGCCGGCCCAGCCCTCAATTCTACACTCCAAAGTTACATACCTAAAAGATCTCCATGTTAAGAAAAGAAGTAATTACTCTCAGTGCATAAACCTAATAAAATAAAAAAGTAGGACAAAGCTTCTGCTCCCACTCTGTGGCAAAGTATGGAACACCCTATCTATAAACACCAGATTTAACCCCAACCTCTTAGCTTTCAAATAAAAAGTAAAAGAATTTGTCATCAAATCATGGACATATCCTTGTTCTAAACCTGGCTGTAAATATTAACTCCAATTATCCATCCTTTCTTTCCTACCATCATTATCAATATTCCTAAGTAATGTATCACCTATATTCTTCACTATCCTCCCTCAAACTTTCAATTGCTTATGATCTCTTTCTCTGCCTATCTACCCATCTGTTTTCTACTTACTGCCATCTCACTCTTTTACACTTCTAGTATACTATTGACAAATGTTTTTTATGTTATTTTACTTCGTATTTTAGTATTTTCTAAATCATATGCCAATCCCAATGTAGATTTTCAAACTATACATGTTCTACTGTAACTCCATAATTCATCATTCCCACTTATATAAATATAATTCTAATACATGCGCAATGGAAATAATAAATCCACTGCAATTAATACATTGCTTATTTAAATTTTTAATATTGGACTTCTATACCCAGACCTCTACTGAAAATGGATACACCTGACCAGGTTGGACTTTCCCAGTAAACAATGTCAATAAATACATGCATAATAATGGTGGATGAAGGAGGTACATCAGAAGAAATGCTATGAAAAGTTACACTAAAGCTCAATAAACAAAAAGGTACATTTTTATGGACTTTATCGGGCTAAAAAGTACACAAATACTGGTTTGTGTCTGCAGAATATATATTTGGGTTAGTGGGTGAATAAATGCATTCATATGTGTGATAGAAAGTATTAAAATACATTCTGAATGAGCATAAACAGTACTATTAATCTTTAGAAAGCAAATGTTATTAAAGCTATAATTTAATTTTGATATGCTCAGAATTCATAGATTTAGATTCATAGATTAGTACTAGGCTAACTGCCCAGGTGGGCCATTTTAAGCCTAGCCAATTACCCCATGTGAGAGTTGAACCCTGCACCTTGTATCTTTAAGGTGAACACCTTAACCATTATGCCAGCCCCCTCTCAATTTAAATCTATTCTGGGTATTTTGCTTTCATTTTGAATCAAATAATGATAAATTTGAATATGACTTCTTTCTGAACTGCAGCTGAATTGCTGTTCCTTGTTTAAATTATACATTTCATTCCAGAGTTTCTGATTGTTTTGCCTGATTAGATTTTATGTAAGTGGCTTTGCTTACTAATAATCCTGTCACAGTGAAATGAAAACAGACTATTTAATACAATATGACAGTTTTGGATATAATATCTAACTTGGCATGTCTGTGAGTTATTATCAACACTTTTTTAAACATAATAAGGAGCTGTCTAAGTAGAACCTAAGACAAGTCCAGCACAACAGCTGGAATCTTGGAAATAGTCTATTAAAAAGAAGTTCATGAATTCGACATTTCCGGATTCGTGCTTATGGAGTTTCGAGATTTTAAAAATTCCACTTTATGGTCTCGAGATACTGAAATTTGAGAGTTCAGTATTTCGAGATTATAAAATGGGACTACAGATATATATATATATATATATATATATATATATATATATATATAAACTATTATTCAGATTTTTTCTTAATTACATTCTGCTATATGCAGTATGTAGCTGACAAAATGCAAGCATACTTTTCCAATTCCAGTAATCCTCTGTGCAGATATTGTTGTTGTATCTTTCGGCTTTTCCCGGTTAGGGGTCACCACAGCGGAACTCCGGTCCACTAATGATTGGCAGCAGATTTTTATGTACCGAGTTGCCAGCCCTGACGTACAACCTTCAACGAAGGTACGCCCATTCACACGTCTCCCCACAGAAGACACTTTAGCTGAGAATCGAACAGGACAAATCCTCTGTGCAGATATATCCCTACATAATAGTCTCTTTGCTGTGTTCTCCAAATAAACAAGTCTCCTCACCAAGGGCGCCTGCAGGCAGGTGCAAGGGGGTGCACTTGCACCCCCCTGGAATCGGCTAGTTAATTTCAAAGAAAGTTTTTTTTTTTTTTTTTACGTGCGTTCTTCTTTAAGAAGAAAAGTCCTAACAGGACAGTCGCGGGTGTGCTGACATCATCGTCGCTAAGTTTGTGAGCGGGAACAGATGGGTTTGCAAGCAGGACCTGATAGCAATCGCTAAGTTTGTGAGTGGGAACTCACACGGGTTTACAAGCAGCCAGGAGCGAAACGGAATAGCACGCAGGAGTAAACGGACGGAAGATGTGGGACACTTTCAGGACTGTATGTTACAAGGGATCAGCATACTTGTGAATGGTTAATGAAGTTCTTGTATTATTGTATACCTACTGATTGCAACTTGTATACACTGTTCCATTTTACACCATGCTATACTGGGTGCATTTTAAGATGCCATATAGTTATTTGTCAGTCTGCTTTGGGGACATGCTTTACTTGGCTGTCCATAAGAAAAGGCCTTTAACTCAGTAAGATCCATCCAATCCACATAAGGAAAGAAATAAGTAAATTAACTAAGTGTAGTTTCATACTAATTCTATAAAACAAAAGTATTTTAAAATATGTAGGCGCAATTTAATGTTTTCTGAAGTTCTGATTAATAACATTTAGAAGAATGGGGGATCGGTTATTTGAGTGATTTAATTTTATAGAAATAACAGCTGGTCCACAGAGGGAGAGCTGCAATCATTAATACCAAGGCCATGTTATTACAGTGTGGAATGACTTTTATGTTCTTAGTATCAAAGATGTTTATTACTCTATGCTACAAGCGATGTGTCTCCGTGTGTGTGTGTGTGTGTGTATACACTATACAGACAGCTAGAAAATAGCTACCTTTGCCAAATGCCACGCTTCTTCCATGTAACACACTTTCTTTCTTTCTTTCTCTGTATATATCTATTATCTCTCTCTCTCTCTCTCTATATATATATATATATATATATATATATATAAATATATATATATATATATATATATATATATATATATATATATATATATATATATATATATATGGGTCACCCAACATTGAGTGAATTTTACTTTTGTTGACCTCTATTGTCTGTTTGGTCAACATATACAGATGATCTACAGATGTGCGAGACTGAGAGTCCCCAAGGTAGGGGATATGCCCTTTCCCCAGGGATTGTGTGATCGTGGAGTTAGTGTGTTTATATATATATATATATATATATATAAAATTAGCAAGGGTTGTAGAAGGTGCATTATTATGTTTAATCTCAGAGCATGTGCTGAAGGGTGTCAACTTGTTAAGGTGTTTTTGTTGATACAAGTGTATTTACATTAAGCATGTTGACACTTCCATGGAGTATTTGTAGTAGTGCTCTAAACACATACACACCTCTACCATAGAGGTGTGTGTGTGTGTGTGTGTGTGTGTGTGTGTGTGTGTGTGAAATGCCCTAGGTGTACATGGTGGTGGGTAGAGAATAAGGCTTGAACCCTGTACCTTGGGCCCAACTGGTAAGAGCCTAAATTCCCTACCCACCACCATTTGTAAAAATGTTGCAGGATTTTCCTTCATACTTTTTCTGTTCCTCATAAAATCTGTGGTTTCTGCATTTGTGTCCTTGTTACCTGACAGCTACACATTCTCTGGTTTTATTCTTGGCTGTCTGGAGTGTTTCTCCCTGGGCCTCTGCTAAAAATTAGCTTTTTTTTTCAAAGTCAGACTTTCCTGGTTAACAAAAGTTAAAAAAAATAGACGCACTTCAATATCAGACTTCATATTCTTCAGAAAGTGCATGGTAACAAAAGCTTTTATTCTAGCAATTTTCTAAGTGTACAAGATGGATATTTGAAATGTATCCCTGTGTTTGGGACTGTATTCCCCCCATTATTGGCTTCGTCCAGGTTTTGTGCTAGGGTTGAGAGTTATGGTAAGAACTGAATTCACTGAATATGTTTGGGGCTGTATTCACCCAGTATTGGCTTTGTTTAGGTAGTGTTTGGGACTGTATTCCCCCCATTATTGGCTTCATCCAGGTTTTGTGCTAGGGTTGAGAGTTATGGTAAGAACTGAATTCACTGAATATGTTTGGGGCTGTATTCACCCAGTATTGGCTTTGTTCAGGTATTTATTGGCTTCATCCAGGTTTTTTTGCTAATGTTGAGAGCTATGGTAAGAACTGATTTCACTGAATATGTTTGGGGGCTATATTCTCCCATTACTGGCTTTGTCCGGGTATTATTTGCCAAGTGGTTGAGAGCTATGGTGAGAACTGAATTCACTGAATGTTTGGTGGTTGTAGTCACCCATTATTGGCTTTGTTCAGGTATTTTGTGCTAAGAGGTTGACAGCTGTGCTATGGTGAGAACTGAATTCACTAAATGGTAGCTATTTAAGTTTCAGTCTTCCTCTTTCAAAACAGTTGATTTGGCGTAGTGGTATGTTGCTCTGACTGTTTTGCATGGGGTCCCCTGGGTTCAAGACGTGGCAGTGAAATGTATGGTGGTAACGCAGCATTTTATTCTAGCAACTTTCAAACATTATACAAGCAATGTTTAAAATGTGTCCCTGGTTTTGGCCTTTTTTCCCCAATAAATTTTGGCTTTTTCCAGATTTCTTGAGCTGAAAAGTTCAGAGACAGCTGAGTGTCGAGTAGATTTTACAAGGAGCTGAGAGCTGCAGGGGAGCAAAAGTTTAGTGCTGCTTATGTTTAGTCTGCTTGCATTGTTAATAGCACAACAGATAGTGTACTTACTTTAGATGCTGAAGGCTGTGGGTTCTACTCCCACAGTAGGTAAATGCATTGCTGATGCTGTATTGTGTTGTAAAGGGGGTGGATGATGCAGTCTTTTTGGCAAAGATACCTAGTAACTATGAACCTGTTAACAGTTTGCTATCCATTCCCTATTGCGGTATTACTAGCTTTTCATTTTTTTATTGCATACAACAAAAGCAATTTATTCTTCAAGGGTAACAGGCACTTTATTTGTAGATTAAGCAATGACATATAAAGTGTTTGCTAGCAGCAACCTCTTTATTAGTTACAAATTTTTTCAATGTGGAGTTTACTACTTCAGAGATTGTGTATATTTTTACTGATACTGGTGGACTTGAGTAGACTTTTATGATGGAAATGTTCTGAATTGGACAGTTTTGTCATTGGTGGTTGCTTTGTGTTTCATTGTTTACTGGAAAAATGTTCAAAACAATAAATTTAAAATGCCCTCTAACAACTGTACTGTATTGTACAAGGAATATAATGTAATACGGTCAGGAAGGTGTATCAAAGAGCACGTTATGTTCGAGGGGCCTATGATTTTGAAGACAGCCCAGAGTTAATATTTGCCATTGGCAAAATGTATTTTCTCTGAAAGTGGGTTTCAGTGCTGTTTCAATGCATGCGAGTTTCAAGAGCAGAGAAGTTTTAATGTTAGTCTATTTTCATTGTGAGACTGCATTGCTTTAACAGATATGTATTAGGGTTTGTGCTGTAAAATGCAAAATAAAACTTTCAAATGAAATCCTAAATCATCGCACAAGTAAAGCAGTATGCACATTAGTGTTTATGATAAATGGGGCAAAATAACCAAGGAATGGGACATTGGAATGGTTGCAGGAGGGAGGCTCCATTTGACTATGATTTTGTGAGGGGGGTAGCAAGCTCAGACAGCCCCGGTTGAACTATACCTCTCAGTTGTCCATATCTTTGCAGAATGAATAGATATTTGCTGCTTATTTTTGGTTTGTTCCTCAAATTTGTGGTTTTCTAGCAAATCATTTAGGAATGAAGCCATTAAATGACAGACATCGAGTTTCAGATGTCATAACCTTCAGAAAAATGCATGCTAATGCAAGACTGTCTTTAAGTTTATACAAGAGCAATTTTTCGTAGTGTTTGTATGTTCCCCAATATATTTGGCCTTGTTCAGATTTCCTGCATTAAGAGGTTGAGAGGTATGTGCAAATCACTTTGTAGATTAGGAATATCCACATATCTCAATTGTCCCCAATTCTGGCTCAAAATGTTGCTCTCCCCTAATAATCCCTCCTCCAAAATGGCAATTTTGGAAGAAAATGTGGAGGGTTTACAATTATATATAATTGTAATGATCACTTATAGATTACCTTTATTTCAGAAATGCATGTGGATGCTCTTATTTTGTTAGCTGCTTCAAGTTAACTGTTAATATTAAAAGGTGTCCCTTTTTGACAGGTATTTTGCATCACATTTTGGTCCGTTTTTCATAAAATTGTGGTTTTCTGGCAAATTAGTGGCAAGTCATTAAAGATTGAAGTTAGAAAATAATGGCAGACATTTGAGTTTCAGATTTCATACCCTTCAGAAAATTTGTACTAATGCAAGATCTACCTGTTCTATTTAAGTTATAAGAGCAATATTTAAAAATTGGCCTTATTTTTGGGCTTGTGTCCCACTTCTAGTTCTATGTATGGCTTTGTCCAGATTTCTTGCTCTGAAGTTGAGAGGTATGAGTGTCAGATCCATCACTGTCAGCCAGAGACATTTCAAATTGTGACATACTTATTGCACCCCGCTCCCCATTGTAGTGGCTCTGGATGTGTCCATGGAAGGCAAGGAGCAGTTATGCAGTGTAAGTGTGCAGAGTATCCCCCCATCCAAAGTAGATCACAAATACGACCATGGCTTTTCATCTGTCCTTGATTTTGCAAAATGTTCTGGTTTTCTATCAGATTTTTGTACTGTTGATTTATGCTTCTTATTCAGGAACTGTATGCTGTCACAGTGCCCTGTTGCTCTGTTTAAGTAGCAATGGTTTAATGAACATCAGGTAAGCTTGTCGGAGATTGTAAGATGCAAGTAAGCTTTAGTAAGCTTGTCGGACATTGTAAGATGCAAGTAAGCTTTAGTAAATATATTGTTAAAGAATTACCAGCATTGAAAGCCTTTTCGTTGTTGCCATGCAGAGAATATTTACATGACTAGATAATGTATAAGCCTTGGGTATTGAAATGCATATGACAGTATTTTATTTATTTATTTTATTTGCAGTTGGTTTGCCAGGATAGTCCATTGGGCCAAATGAACCCTATTTCAATGGAGTCCTGGGGAGAAAAGCTCCAAAACTAAGTAGGTTATTAATAGATATACAAATTATACAATTACACAGAAGTTAATCATACAAGAAATAACAATTTGCAAATAATACAACAAAAACTAGAGCGAGTACAATCTAGTGATGAAATTAATAGGTAATACAGACTAAAGGGAAATTTAGCACAAAAGCACTGAGAAATAACAACATATTTGGAAGCATTTCATGACAGTATATTGAGGAATAACAACATATTAGGAAGCAATGCACAAAAGTACTGAGAAGCAATAACGTATTAGGGAAGCAATACTTAGGAAGTGTGGCCTAGTATATTCTTTCAGATTTATTGTAGGAATAATAATATGTATGAGTTAGGGTGGGTAATTAGGAAAGTTGCAGGAGGAAACAGAGGAAGAAAGAAGATGGAGTTTGCAAGTTAGTTATGTGGGGTGGGAGCAAGAGCATTCCCACTGGGATACTACATGTGAGTGAAGAGATCTTTTAAATATAAAATGGTTGGGGTGGTGCGAATGGAAGGTGGTAGGGAGTTCCAAAGGCATGCAAGGCCATAAGACAGAAGATTTTTGCCTGGGGACGAGTTGGTTTATATACTTCTAATAGATTTTGATTGTTGGACCTTAATACTCTAGCAGGAAGGTGCATTTTAAAGGCTGATGAAAGGGAGGGACAAAGGGAGGGGTTGAAAATGAGCTTATGTGCAAGATTTAGTTGAGTATATGTGAGATAACTGGGTAGCTCTAGCCATTTTAGTTTTGGAGAGAGGAACAGTGGTGGGTGGAGGACTTGTGGTTGGTAGCGAACTTGGCAATTTTGTTGTAGCAAGAGGAAAGTTGTGTTTTTAGAGAGGTCTGTAGATTAGTTAGGTGTGGAGCTCCATAGAGAAGGGAGGGGATAAGAAATGAGGTAGAGAAGGTGATTTTGGTAGCAGGTGTAAGGTAATGATTTTGTCTGTAAAGCATACCTAGTTTTTGATGGGTTTTCTTGATATTTAACTGTAGGTGGGAGTTGAATTTGAGCTGGTTATCAATTTGGACCCCAAGTAACTTGGTCTTGGACACCAGTTCCAGGGGTAGATTATTTTGTCTAGAGATGTGGAATGTGTTTATATTGAAAGAAGTTGCCTTAGAGGGGGTGAAAAACATTAATTTGGTTTTAGAGGCATTGAGTGCTAGGTGATTCCTTTTCATCCATTGCTCAGTTGTTGTAAAAGCATCTTGAGTCAGTTTTAGGAGTGAGGGGATAGAGGTGGCAGCCCAGATAATAGCAGAATCATCGGCATATTGGATGATGTCTGAGAATGGGATAGAGTTGCGGAAATCATTTATAAATATATTGAAGAGAAGGGGACTCAGTATAGAGCCCTGGGGTACCCCAGTAGGAGTATTTAGAAATGAGGAGGTGCCCTTTTTCCATTTGACTGCTTGAGATCTGTTAGATAAGTAGCTGGAGAACCAGTTCAAGGAGGAGGGAGATAGGTTAAGTTTAGAAAGTTTAGTTAGTAGCAGGCTGTGAGAGAGTGTCAAAGGCCTTAGAGAGGTCGAGTAGTAGGGTAGAAACAATTTGGCCAGAGTCGCGGGCTTTATTTACAGTTTCAAGGAAGGAGAGGAGGGCGGTCATAGTGCTATGATGTGGTCTGAATCCATGTGTGGGAGTTAGTAGATGATTATCTAAGAGATGTGGAAGGAGTTGTAGTTGGATACACTTTTCTAGGAATTTAGAGATGGGGGACAGAATAGCGATGGGGCAGAAATTAGTAACATTGTTGTTGTTGCCACCTTTATGTAGAGGTATGATAAAGGCCCTTTTCCAGACTTGAGGTACTATACATTCTTGGATAGAGCGGTTGATTAAAATGCTAATAGGGTAAGCGATTGCTTCAGCAGCTTTGCTAAGAAAGTAAGAAGGGATGTTATCAGGAGCATTGGTGCATGGCTTCAGTTTCATAAGGAGTTTCTTTATAGTAGAAGTGGGTATAGGTTTTAATGAGAAAAATGAGTGTGAAGAGGGAGAATTAGGGGCAGATGAAGCTAATGAAGTAGTAGGAGTAGGAGGAGTGGAGGGATGGGAGTTAGTAGATGGGAATGAGGAAGTAGTAGCAGAGTAGGGTAGAGAGATGGTTGGGGATGGTAAGGGAGTTTTGGAGAATGTAGTGGTGTTAGAGAAAGATGACGTTAATTTGGAAATGGATTCAATGAAAAGAGTTAAATTGGGTAGCCAAGTCTTGGTCAGGAGCGTTTGGGTCTGGGGTAGGGGTATCTGGTTTGCTGGGGTTAAGTAGAGTAGAGATACCTTTCCAAAATTTCTGAGGGTTTGATTTTATTATTGTTTTGAAGTGTGGAAAAGTAGTTTTGTCGGTCAAAGATTATGAGCTTTTTTACCTTATTTTGAAGTATTTTATATTCATTGTAATAAAAGGACAGGATTACAGTATTTTCAGAAGCTCATTACATTTTATTGCAGACCAGTGTCTTATAGCAGTGTCTGTGTGTTAGTACACTTGTAGTTGGGTGGCTTTAATGGTATATGGTAAATAAGCATTGCTACCTTACTTAAAAGCCAAGCCCTGCAACAACTAGCTCCACACTGAAGTCAAAACACAATAGCTCTGGTGGGTAAATGTACTCTGTAGTAATCAAAAAGGCAAATGTTTAAAATAACTACAGCTTATGTGCAAACACAATAGGTAGTGATGAAACAATGCTCTGCTAAAAATGCTTTAATGCTTCACATTGCTGAGCTGCAGATCAGTTATCACTGGCTACCAGGATTTCACCCACTTCAGCTCAAGCACTGTGCCGTTCAGTGCAACCTTCCCAGAACTAATTCAAGTCTGACCAGAATTATTTGGTGTGTGTATAAGAGGGAGGTAGCATACCCCTCAGCTGCCCAGATTTTTGCCCCATATTCCTCCTAAAAGGATTGAAGTTGCTAAATGAGACATTTCAGTTTTAGATGTCATGTCATTTAGAAAAATGCATACTAACACAAATCCTGTTACTCTTGCAATTTTCTAAGTTTCTGTGAGCCATATTTATAATCTATCCCTATTTATTTTAGACTTTGTCCAGATTTCTTGCACTAAGGTTGAGGCCTTGAGGGGTGTGGCATGTTTGTGAGAGAGAAAGTGAAATGCCCAAGTTAGAGTTAACAGGTGGAATTTTCAAGTGCATTTTCAAGGAACTGTGAGTTTTAAGGGAAGCTAAGTTCACTGCTGCTCATGCCAAGTCTATTTACAATGTGCAACTGTTTTGTTTAGCAAATGATATCTCTGTTGTGGTATAAAGTTTTAAAGCTATGTTAGTAGCACCACAAGTAGAATATTTGCATCTTAATGTAAAGGCTTGAGGTTCTATTCCTACAGCATATACATTTGTATGCTGCAGTCCTCAGTATGTCCTCCTTTGGATGAGATGCCTAATAACTATGAACCTGTTTTTCAGCTTGTCATCCATTTTCTATTGCAATATACCAGCTTACCATTTTTTTAATTTAACATAGGCAATTTATTCTTTGACGGCAGCAGGCACTGAATTTGTAGATGAAACACTGAAATATACAGTTGTTTTCTAGCAACAACATCTTCATTAGTTTCAGATATCTTTAATGTGGAATTATTCAGATTACTTTTACTTCAGCAGAGACACTGAAACAAGTGCTGCTGTATAATACAAGGGATATAATTCAATTATATATTATAATTAATACAATCAGGTAAATCAAATAACTTTTGCATGGCCCTAACGGTGTGCAAGGAGCCTATTGCTTTAAAACAGTTCAAAGGTAAATAACCTGCCACTGGCCAGATGCATTTTCTTTGAATGTGGGTTTCAATGCTGTTTCATTGAATGTGAGTTTCAAAAGTAGAGAAGCTTTAATGCCAAGTCTGTTTTCATTGTAAGACTATTGCTTTGTTTAGGTTTAGTAAATGTCTCAGTGTTTGGGCTATAATGTTTGAAATAAAAGTTGTAAATTAAATCCAACTGCCTGTAATCATTGTAGAACTAAAGCATAAAACAGTATGCACACAGATTTGAACAGTGTCTACAGTAAATGGGGAGAAATAGCCAAGTAATGGGACACTGGAATGGCTGTGTGGGCGGGGCTTGGGGTGGGTGGACTTGGGCAGGGCTGTGTTGGCAGGGGGCGGGGTGAGCTATGTGGGTGGGGCTCTGGGTTTGCACCCCCCTGCAAAAAATCCTGCGGGCTCCCTTGCTCCTCACCTTCAGTTTTCATAGGTACATGGTTGCCCATTTATGATGTAGATTCAGGGCTGTCATCAGCAAAGTTAAGATGCAAATCAAGTGTGAACTTATTAAAATTGCTGAATCCCAAATACTTGGCTTTGTGTCGCTGATGTAAACAGTGTACATGCTCTCCCTCAGTGTTTGTTTTTAATGGATTGCAACTGTGAATGATTACTGGTTGGAAGAAGGAAAACACAACAACTCTACAAGCTGCCCTACATCCAGTTGGTGTGTCAGGTAAGACTTATAAAGTGTTACAATTTTTTCAAGGTTGGAAATGTAAGTAAGGAGCACACAATTCATAGGTTCTGTTCATTAACATCCAACCTCCCCTTCATTTGTTGGAAATTGCATATTATATTATTGCATTTTAATATGCTCACACATTTTAAGGACAACGATATACTGACTGCATATCTCAGATTACTGGCTCGATGAGAGAAGATTGAGCAGAGAGGTAAGAGAGAGCTGCATATTTGCAAGCAATGCTCATAACTGGTTGTGTGATCACTTAGTGCAATACATCCAGAAATAAATATACAAATAACAGTTGTATGGTTTCATATTACTGTAGATGATGTTGCAGTTGGTTGTATGCAGAATGATTTCAGTTCTTTGCTGCACTGTCATAACATTATAAAAAGATTTCATATTACTGTATATGATGTTGCAGTTGGTTGTATGCAGAATGATTTCAGTTCTTTGTGGCAAAGTTGCTTTTGTGGCAAAGAGGGAAAGGGCAACCTTACTGTGTTCTGAAGGCTCATTGGAGTAAAAGTTCAAATCTAGACCTATGGAGAAATATGTCATGTGTACTAACAATTTATAGTGTTTTTCCTCTTTTCAACTACTTTTCCCTTTGTTTTGTGGGGGGGGGGGGGCATTTTTTGCACGCTGAGTAGCTTAGCACAAACACAGGAAATGGAGGAATGAATGTCAGGTTTGGCTGTCCTTATCTTGTTTGCCAAAAGCACAGCAGTGCACAACCTAGACTAGTGGCCCACACAGGAAGCAGACAGAACACCTGCAGGCAGGACTCAGACAGCCAAGGACTGAAAATGTATACATTCAATTAATTCCATTGAAAACTGTGCAAACACACTAAGCGGCATTGTGCGGCAGTTAACACAGAGACTTTAGGAATGATTAGGAAATTAGGGAATGTTATGTAATTAGTCCTGTGGCAGCAGGTGTAAGTATAGGGCTGAAGTGCAGATGATGCTGGGTTCCAATACAGGGTGTGCAACCTTTTTATAATGTTATGACAGTGCAGTTTATAGCAATGAACTGAAAATAGGCAAGTGTTGTTTCAGCATTCTTGTGACAACAGTTGTAAGTGTAGGACTGCCAGACACATGGTCCTGGGTTTGATTACAAAATATTCAATACACTTCTACTGTTGTTCCACTTCCCATTATATTCACTATCACTTATAACACTTTAGATAGTGGAGCTGATATGAATTATATGCATGAGGGATTGAGACACCATTATTGTGTTTTCAGATGTATGACTGAGGGTATCCTGTCTACTATATTTCTCTAATAATAATAATTCTGCTATCTGGACATGCATGGCCTTCATAATTATCTAAGACACATACACAATTGGATCTATATCAAATAACCTTTATCAGGCCACACACATACATGTATAACAACTCAAACTGCCATCTGTATTTATGTGTGATTTCTGATTATGTCTAAGCAGCACTTATTCTATGGCAAAGATGGAAAATCAATGCTGTGGAAGAAAATGTTTTGTCCCTTATCCCTGGGTTTGAATTCCACAGTGTAAAAATCTATTTTTCTCCATATATAAAGACAAAAATATGTCAGTTCATTCCATTTATACTTTCAATGCATATATGCAAACTTAACTCACTTAACATTTACCTTCCAATTTCCAATATATATTTCCAAGCTAAATCAGTACAGACCCCTCAAACTAAGGCCAAGTGTAAGATTAAGTTTCCAGTTTCAATTATTTAATTTCTGCTTGCTTGGCACTGCTGCTCTCTGCTTAAAATTGTCCAAACACAGTTGGCATCATTGCTTGGGTTTATGTCCTACAAGTAAATGTGATAACTGGAATTGGTGGGAAAACATCAGTTTGCATTGCTCTAGTTTAGCTAGTAGACATGGCTGACATTGGAGGGGAATGTGCCAAGTTTAGGGCAAATAGTGGGCTATGCAGGAGTTCAGAATATTTATTGAACTCCTAGTAAATAACCACAGCCAAAGGCTTCTGCAGAGGAACTATTCTGGCTCCAAGTATAAGTCTGAGGCATAGAATAGTTTTGCCCAGGCTGTATCCAGTGCCACTGGTATTGTACACACTGGAGAGCAATGTAGCCATCATTTCAATGACCTACACAAGTGAAAAATGGATACTCTCACCTATTGGTTGCATGTGTTTGAGAATGCGGACATCCCACAGCTGTGTAGGTATGACAATAAGAGAGTACTTGTAAGACTTAGAAAGCTACACATTGGAAAGAATGGTATGCATAATGACTGGTGTTCTTTTTTGTTCTTTCTCCAGCTCTCAATAAACATGATTTCAATTGACAGGTTCACATTGCTCAATTGGAGAGAATGAGGGAAGCAAGTGGTATGTGTGCAGCACAAGAGAAGTGTTATTGTAGCTTTACAAGTTATAAATAGCTGTTTTGGTCCTTTATACAGTTCTATCGAATGGAGCATGCATACACGAACTGTAAAAGCAAGTATGCAAGTATTAGTCTGTAGCACAAATCAATTGTAGGAGTACAATATGAGGCTGTAGTCAGAGGTTGTGCATTCAAATACCACACTTCATGACAATACAATGCTATTATTTCTTCAATATTATTTACAGACGTGATTATATGAGGTAGTGCCATCTGTGCCAGTGAAAGTAGGGCAGTGGATGTGTAGCATATGCCAGCATAGCTAGCTGTAGTTTTGTAAAGAATTTTCTGTCATTTGACTATCACACTGATTTGTACAGATGCTTGTTTTAAAAAAATTTATGTTTTAACAGAGAATTCTGGAAGGGAAGAGGTTAATCTTAGTCCAGCTAATTTTTAAAAAAGGTTGAAAATAAAGTGGGTTGATTTAGGCCATAAAGATTATATCGTACAGATCTGATTGCAGCCAAAGACAAAAATGTCTGGGAAAACCAGGATTAGGAATCTTACTGCATTGTCCTTAAGGGTGAACTAATTGCTACCCAGGAAGGGTAGACATTTTTAAAATTGTTTTATAGCTTTGAGATGCTGCAACGGATATTAACAAAGCTCTGGGTGTGTATTGTAAAAGAGTCAGGTGACCAGATATAGTGCCATTCTATAGCTAACACTTAAAATGATTTTTTAGATGTTAGTGAGAGATATGATGGAACTCTCACAGCAGCCCTTTCTTTTTCTGAACCTGACAAGAAAGATCTCTTACAGATATCTCACACAACCAACACCTCATCTTGCCTTGCTGTAGTAAGCAACTCAACACTCATCATCTTGCCTTGCTGTAGTAAATAACTTATCTAGGGAAACGTAATTCTTTAGTCAGTCAGGAAAATATAGTGAGATTAGTTAAGTATAGTTTTCTGCATCAGTGTGAATCTATTCAACTGTGCTATTTTATATCTCCTGTGAATGAAACTCTGGTGTTTATTGTAACTAGATATGCAGTATTCTCATGTTTTCTATTGTATTACTCATTATTGAATATTTATATACCTTTCATTGTGTCTAGACTTTTAGAGAATATTTTAACATCTTAAGAGTACTTAGGCTTATTTTAGTGACATTGTGGCCACAGTGTAATTACCTTATAGTCTGGGCAGAGGGGTGCACAGCTGATAAATCTGTGCCAGCCTTTCTCAGCCTTTCCCAGGTGTGTGTGTGTGTGTGTGTGTGTGTGTGTGTGTGTGTGTGTGTGTGTGTGTGTGTGTGTGTGTGTGTGTGTGAAAATCAAATATCCAAGTGTGTGTGTCAGCTACTTGGAACAGGGGCACAGAGCTCCAAAGTGGTCAGTGTGGAGTCTTGCTTGGGGACTGGAGAATGAGAGAAAGAGAGAGGCCAGTCCCAGGTCTGAAGTGTGCCCCCTGTGTGCTCTTAAGGGAAATTATATTTGGTGCAGAGAGCTGCATCTGAAACTACAGTGTGTATTCATTTTTGTTCCTAGTGGCCATCTCTCACTGGTGTCAGTGGTGAGAATTGAGGTTCCTTGATTACAGGCCTGGAGTAGGGAATGTCACAACATTAAATTAAAAACTCTATACCAGTGGCACAAATACCCTACTGTAAACTGTAATCTGGGTAACTGGAACACGCATATGTGCATTATATGCACATTTCAAGGATTACTTTCAATAATCTGTATTATAGTGTGTATCTGTTGGGGCATATACTTAAATGTAATACTTCAGATAAAGAGTTGTATAATTGTGTTAATGCATTGTATGTCAGAAATTATGGTACTAATTTTATATCTTTTTTTTTCTCTCACCCCAACCGTTATCTCTCTTTTTTATTTTATGTTATGTGTTGTCAAAATGTCTCCATGTCATCCATCTGTACCACATCATTATATGCTCCACAACACAGTGAGGTAGGCCACCCCCAGTGGGTCAGCCCGCTGCTGCTCTATGGCTCTAGCACTGATGCCCAGCACATGTGGGACTCATCCTGGCAACACTGCCTCTGCTGCCTCTGCACTACTGCACCCTCAGGTAGTACTGTCCTTTCAGCTTATGCTGTGGTACCATATGTGAGCAGTGGCAAAGGTGGGGATTTCATCACCAACCAAGAGATGCCTGGGCTGGAGCATAGGATCATGCACCACACCATTCGTGTAGGCCTACAACAGATGGAGAGGCTGCTCTCCCTCATGGTCCATAGGAAGAGGAGGAGAAGATGTCAAGCTCTTCAGCAGCCAGCAGAGTAAGGGAACAGTGATGACAGTCCAGTGGGTGAGGACTTATTCTCACTGTTCCCAGGTTTGATGGGAATGAGCCTGTGTTGTCCCCTCCCTCACTCCAATCATGGTGTCCCCCAACGTTTTGGTTCCTCACCATCCCTGTCTCTTGTCTTGTTTGCCTTGCTTGTTTGAATTTGCTTCCTCACCTACCCAACTTACCTGATCCAAACATACCTATGTCTGTTAACCAACATTCCTCTCTTGCTGAATTAAAAAAAATGGGCACCTGTCGCACAAAAAAAAAATTGTCCCATGCATAGCTCTCCATTTCACATGTCTTCATTACACACTTGATTCAAACCAACTGGCTGTACAACATGATTACCTTGTCACCCCTCTTTGTGGAGGTGACAGTCCAAATTCAGCTAATATTCTGCATATATTACAGGATCATAGGATGTTACAAGGCTAATGGCTCTGGGGCCCTTACAAGCCTAGCCAAGATTTTATCCGCATAAAGAAGCCTCAGTTAGCACTTGTTGCCCTTGTCAATGACTGACACAGGTGGAACCCTTGCAACAAATTTGTGGTTTCCCATCCATTCATCAAGGTTGCACTTGAAGATGGTCAGTGAGGTACTCTGCTTGATATGTATGGGAAGTCTATACCAGAGGTGAAGCAGCCTCATGGAGATAAACCTGTCTCTCCAGCAGGTTTTGTTGATGTTGCATATTAGATTCAGGCCTTTCAAGCGGGTAACGCATGAGGAGTTAGACTTAGGGTATAGAGCATCCCTAGTAGGGCAGGGTACAAGATTACCTTATAGACAAGACACAGGTCACCTCTCAGCAATCTGTGTGATATGGAGTAGAGTGCTAGTGATTTGAGCCTGTCCACATAGAACAGGTGTTGGAGGCCATGGATTCTATTTATGAGGTATTTCTGTGGCCTTTCCAGTTGGTACAGATGTTTGGAGAGGTACATACCAAATGGGCTGTTATACTCAATTATTGATCTGATGAAGGAGGAGTATAGAGAGGTAATAACCTCCTTTTTTCTGGATGCAATCCATTTACTTATGAGATGGACCAAGTAAAAGGCTTTTCTGACCCAAGACATCCTCACCAAATCCGCTTGAGCTACACGCTCTGGGGATATAAACCTCAGCACAACAATGAATAGAACATGCTGGAGGGATAGATTCCCTTCGCAAAAACTTCCTTTGCAATGGAACAAGGTCCCGATCTACATAAGATAGAGCCCGTTACTATCACTTTTCAAGAGGAACCTTGACGAGTGGATGGGTAACAGAAAGTTCAAACCAGGGATCATACCAACAGCTCTACTAGATAGGGGCCAAGGGTACTAGCTGCTAGATCAATGGCCTAGGGAACTAACCAAAGGGGTGGCGAATACTGCACAACGTGGCTGGGCTAATATATGCCTTCGGGCAGATAGCCCAGTACCTACCTATGAACCTATGAACCTATTGCACTACATAATGGTTGAATGCGAGATTGTTATCAAACTGAGTACTCAGGTCTCTCACCACAGGTTGTGTGTTTAGGGCATTGTCGTTGATGTGGTAATCAGTAGGGGCTGTGTTTCTGCCAAATGGCATGATAATACTTGTTTTTGCATTTAGTTTTAGGCCATGACTTTGGCACCAGTCATTAGTTGCTGTGAGAATCTCTTGCAGTATGTTAAAATTATCTGGGGAGTCAACAACAGCACCCAGCTTACAGTCATCTGCAAACTTGGTCACCCACAGGCCTTTTGTCTTTGCCTGGACCTCTGAGAAGTAGATGGCAAACAGTAAGGGTCCCAGGAAAGATCCCTGGGGAACTCCACTAGTGACAAGTCTGCTATCAGAGGTGGAGGTGCCTATTTTGACCTTGGGGTCCTGTCAATGAGCCAGTTGGCCACCCACCTGATGAGATAGCGATTTATGTCATGTTGATGCTCAAGGGGGGATTGGGTCAAAGACCCTGACCAAGTCAAGGTAATGTTCTGACATTCCCTAATCCAGGGCCTTGGTGACAGTCTCAAAGAAGTCAACCAGGTTCAACAGACAAGATCTGCCCTTGACAAATCTGAACTAGGTGGAGTCAAGTCCATGCAGATTGCCTATGCCCTTGTTTATGAGATCCATAACAATATGCTCCATGGCTTTACAGATCAGACTTGTCAGGCTAATGGGGTGATAGTTTCCAGGGCCAGTAGAGACATCACCCTTGTGCAAGGGGATGACAATGGCAGTTCTCCACTCTGCTGGAATGAAGCCTGTACTTAGGCTTTGGTTATCAAGTTTTTACTGTTGAAGAAATGGATAGCTATGGTTCTTTCCTTCCTCCCTCCTGCACATTGCTATATTGCTTTCCTTTTGTTCTTCCCCCTGCTTGCTCCCCATTTCATCATTTTCCTATCTAACACATTTTAATATGTTTAATCTGGTCAAAAAATATAATTATACACAACACACAGAAATACCAAAATAAGTAATGGATCCCTTCACTTTTTGGCCTCTGTGTTTGTGCAGTTTTGCATCGCACACCAATGCACAATGATGTGAGTAGCAATGCCATGGTTACCTCTGGGAAATGCTGCTTAACCCTGCTGCACTAGGTCAACACACTGTAACATGCATAATAAAAAATTTATGTCAGTACATCATCACTGTTTACTTAAAAGTCTTTAAAAGTATTAAATACACCTGGATTCGAATCCAGTATCATCTGGGCTCAAAAAGAAATGTGTCAATGCATTTACACCTGCTGCCACAGAGTCAGCTAAGCAGGAGGTGCATTTCATAGACTCAATACAAGCTCTCAGACTTCTCGTAATGCAGCTCATGTTTGCGCACTGATTATCTATGCACATGCATGGAAAGTATTGAAAATGCGCATCTCGCATGTGCAGACACTTTGTTAACTGTCACTCAAACCTGCTGCTCACTGCTCTATGAAAAAGTAAATATTATTATGTATTACTGCTGTTTACTGTACATTTCCTGTCTATGACATGAAATTACATGTGGAAACATAACAGACTGAAGGCCCTATCTAACAATATTTCACATATTTAAAATACAGCCATGTGTTGCCTCCTCCCAAGCACTGCAACCCTGGTGTCTCAGTATTTTTTCCACACATATATCACCTACACTGCAGACATTAAAATCAAATGTGTGATATGCAATGCATATCAATCTGGTAACATGCAGAACTAGAACTATTGACCCATAAGCCTAAAAAGCCTTATTTGCAAGACTAGGGAAGTGATCATCATGGACCTTACTGACAGGGACATAGGTGACCTTAACACACTTGACCTGATGCATTTTGCTTTGTCAATGGTAGGTCTTGCTTATTAAACACTGTGTTCTTTTTTGATAATGACTGCAAACACCTGGTTGAGGGATAACAGAATATACCTCTATGTTGATTTATCCAAGGCCTTCGACACTATCCCCCATTCAGATATCACAGAGAAACTCTCCCATCTGGGGATTAACCCATGCATTACTAGATGGATAGCTAACTGGCTCACAGACAGAATGCACATTGTCAAAGTTGGGGACTGCACATCCACCACTGGACCACTTACCAGTGGAATATCACAAGGATCTGTGCTGAGCCCTCAGCTGTTTGAAAACTATTTCTCTGAAGGCTAGGCTTGTAAATGCCCTTATGCTATTAGGCTATTAACCTCCTATGAACCAATGAAGCTATGAACCTATGCAGGCTTCCAAAAATCTTATCTCCTACATGCCCCGTTGACATCATCCACTATAAGTTGACCTGCAGGCTTATAAAAGTCAGAATTGTGCCATGGTGCCTGTGGAAAGTACCGAGTTTAATTGTCTGTGAACTTAGATAGGTAAGGGTTCTATTCTCACTGCAGTCAACTGTGTAGCAGTCAACTGTGTGTGTTTCTAGCCCAAAGAGCAGAAGTGTGTATTCTTCAGTTACTGCCCCAGTCCCATGGACTGACAGTATTTTGACAGTTGCAAATGCCTACATATCCATTTCATGCAGACCTCTCAATATCTTGTCTCTTGCATGCCCTGCTAATGTCATCCACTTTATATAGATGACCTGCAGTCTTGAAAAAGTCAGACTTGTGCCATGGTACTTGCATAAAGTACTGAGTTCTGTAGTCTTTGTACTTAGGTAGGGGTTCTGTTGTCACTGCAGTCAACTGAAGGTGTGTGTGTGTGTGTGTGTGTGTGTGTGTGTGTGTGTGTGTGTGTGTGTGTGTGTGTGTGTGTGTGTGTGTGTGTGTGTGTGTGTGTTGTGTTCTTGCTTGACATTACAGACAGCCTTTTACACCAGCATAGGGGACACTGTTATTACCATATTCTGCTCAACAGCTCTTGATGTCGTCAGTGATATCTGCTTTAAGGATATGCACTATTCCCACCAGGGCAGTGTTAGAGACATAGCTTTCAGTTTAACCACATACATCATGGCATGGTTTGTAGGCCCTGTGTTTTCTTCGTGAGAAACCCTTTTGGTCTCGCCAGCTGCTGCATGTGTCAGTGAGGTACATGTACAAGAGAGCATTATACTCTATTAGTCTTCTGATGAGGTCCAAGTACAGTGCTGTCATACAATCCTAAGATATGAACATGATCATAGGAGATTACTAGGCTATTGACCCAGCGGTCATTTCAAGCCTAGTCATTTCATCCCAATGTAATACCAATGATACTCTAGTCAATACCCAGGATTGTATTTAGTAATGATTGCCCATGTCCAGTGGAGATGTGGGCACTATCCCCAGTAAGAATTTATGGTGCCCCATCCACTCATCCAGATTCCTTTTGAACAGTGTCATAGTGGTGCTCAGCTCCACAAGAACTGGCAGCCTATTTCAAAGACACGGCAGTTGCTGGGAGACAAATCTGTCCCTACAGCATGTCCTATTAAAGTAGTAGGCCATATTTAGGTCCCTGGAATGGGTAGCTCTAGTCCCGTTTGATTTACAGATGTGCAGCAAATTCATTAGGTTTGGGTCAGAGATTGCTCTGTAAGCCAGGCATAGGTCTCCCCTGAGAACTCTATACAATACTGAGTATAGTGACAGGGACTTTAGTCAGTTTGTGTAAGGCACATGCTGGAGTCCCTTGATCTTGTTTGTTATAAACCTCTGAGGTCTCTCCAATTGTTGCAGGTGCTTTGTATGGTACATGCTAAAAGGGGCATTAAACTCAATTATGGGCCTGATTAATGACGAGTATAAAGGGGTTATAACCTGCTTTGCTCTAGAGGAGATGCTTTTGCTAATCAAGTGTGCTACATAGAAAGTCTTCCTTACTACAGTAGACACATGGTGGTCAAAGTTAAGGTCACACTCTACTTGTGATCCCAGATCCCTTAACACTTTGTAGGTACACAGGGTATTGTTTATAATTTGATAGTGTGAAGGGACATTGCTTTTACCAAAAGGAGTGATGATGATGCATTTCTTTGCATTTAATCTGAGACCACGACTATGAAATCAGTCAGTGGTCTGCATAAGACCCTCCTGAAGTATACTGATATCATGTGGGGATTCAATAATTGCACCCAGTTTGCAGTCATCCTGAAACTTGGTCAGCCACAGCCCCTTAGCTTTGACCTGAACTTCTGAGAAGTATATACCAAACAGTAGGAGGCCAAAACTGACCCTTGTGGCACCCCACACCTTCCCTGGGAAAAGAAATTGCTGTTCCTTGTGTTCAGCATTTTGCCATTTCAGTCTTTAAGGGTCGATTATACATAGTTTGCTATTTTAAGTGTTTGCTGTTATAATACAGACCCAGTGTGTGACTGGTTTGTGAGCTGGCAACCCGTCTTACAACAAAGGGGTTTACATTCAGTTTGCTAAGTTTAGCAGTAATGCCTAAGTGTGGGATTGTGTTGAAGTCCTTGATCATGTCAAGCTATGCTGTGTGCACAGATGGTGTGACTTATGATTTGCACAATATAGGCTTTTAATATCAGTGTGGATACTTGGAGGTCGAAGTT